>NC_045441.1:123359243-123365728 GCF_002776525.5 Piliocolobus tephrosceles | reverse complement strand
TTTTTTTTTTTTTTTTTTTTTTTTTTTTGAGATTGGGTCTCCCTCTGTCACCCATGCTCACCCATGCTGGAGTGCAGTGGTATGATCATGGCTCACTGCAGCCTCAACCTTCCTAGCTCAAGGAATCTTCCTACCTCAGTCCCCCACCCCCAAGTAGCTGGGACTACAAGTGTGCACTGCCAAGCTCAGCTAATTTTTGTATTTTTTTGGGAGACAGGGTTTTGCCATGCTGCTCAGGCTGTTCTTGAACTCCTGGGCTCAAGCAATCCACCCACCTCGATTTCCCATTCCCAAGTGCTAGGACTACACCCATGAGCCACCACACTGGCCTGCTCTTGTTTTTGGACCTAACAGTAATGTTAAGAGATGTGTTCCTTCATTTATCACGTCTCACCAACAAGTCGCGGCCATGTGCATTTGCATACATTGCTGGTGAGAGTGGAAACTGGTGCATTCTTTCTATAGGGCAACCTGATGTATTTCATGTGTTTCATAAGCTATGAACCAGCTTTCCCACTTCAAGAGGTTTATACTAAAGAGATCATTTGTACCTAATTTTTTTGTAAAAATTAGATTTCCCTCAAGGCCATAGTCTCTAAGCATCACCATCCAGATCTAAAGGGAACCACTAAAGTCTTTTCTTTAAAAAACAATTATATATAATATGTAATTTCTATATGTGAAATATTCTATATCCTAATTTTTTGTAAAAAAAATTAGATACAAGAACATTCAGTCTAACATTATCAATAAAAGTAAAAAAAATGTAAATTCCTAAGAACACCATGATCATGTAATTAAATGGGTAATAGTACAGTCTTATAGTAGCAACACTACATGCTCATTTTAGAGGATAGTGATATTTACAGTGATTGACATGGAAAGATCTCCTTGATATGTTACAAACACCATGAACACATTGGTCATGGAATATACAAAATTACACTGCCGTAAGATGTCAGCTGGGATCAGTTGGTTTTTTGAGAGTCAAATGAAACGGACCCATCTTCCCTTCCTGGCCTTCCATGGGTAGGATGAGGTGAGAGGGGAGAAGGTATGGGGTGGCCTGGCTTCATCTCCCCATGTCTACTGAATTAGCAAAGTGCCACAGTTACTTCTTGCCCTGCATGCACCCTCCCTCTTCTGCACAACCTACCCCAAGGACTCCACCCTCACATCTTTTCTCTGCAAAGGTCACAAAGCCAGGACTGTGTGCATAACAGACTTTTACAGAAGGAATAGAGACAACAGCACCCCAAACAGCTTCCAGTGGAATACTGCCAGAAAAGTTATGTTCCCACGTGAAGTTCAGTCATCTGCTGCCAAGAATGTCATCTTAGCACAGTTGATCCCCAGACTCCAGTCCAGCCCATTCTCTCACCTCCTTTGCCCCTGCTGACGATAGTCCACACCCCCACCCCCAAAGCATGTTGACTTCCTCTTCTTTTCTTCTTTTACCATTTCCCTCAAGGCCATAGTCACTAAGCATCACCATCCAGATCTCAAGGGAACTACCAAAGTCTTATTTAAAAAAAAACTTATATATACATATATAATTTCTATATGTGAATATATATTTATATATGTGAATATATAAAAATATATAAGCATATATAAATATGTTATATACACACACACACACATATATATAATATATATATATTCGTCTTCTTAGAAAACAATTGGGTACAACCATTAAAATTTTTTTCACTGCCACATTTAAACATAAATCTGTGCAGAAAAATATTTTTCACACTGCAGGGAACCCATCAAGTAGCTGATGATGTTGGTAAGTGCATTACTGGAATAAGAATCAACAGACGGATCAATGGAACAGAATAAATACTCCAGAAACAGATCTTTTCAGTATTGGTTTTGTTTCACAATTTTAAGAAGGGGGAAAAAGAAAAAAAGAAAAAACAATATTGCTTGACTTCCTGAATTTGGCCAGGGTTAGAATTTGGGTTGCAGCAGGCCTGAATTCTCCACTAAACTAAAGACACCTAGTTTTATTTAACTTTTCTGTATCTTAGTAGAATCTTAAGAGAAATAAGAATGGTGTATATTTAAAAGATGAACCACAATTATTTTTCAAACTGTGGGGATCTATCAACTAGTTGATGATGTTGGTAAGTGCATTACTGGAATCAGAATCAACAGACAGATCAATGGAACAGAATAAATACTTCAGAAAATATTTCTGTATCAGTGAGAAAATTAGTCTTATTCAATAAAACTATTTGTTAAATGAGTTAATTTATGTGAATTGGTTAGCACAAGGCTGGGGATATAATGGGTCCTCAATGAATGATAGCTGTTATATTACTATTAGATATTGAAAAATGTAAATTGATTTTTTACATTTTTAGTTATTGTGGATACATAAGAGTTGCACATATTTATGGGGCAAATGTGATATTTTGATATAAGCACACAATGTGTAATGATCAAATCAGGGTAACTGGGTTATCCATCACCTCAAGCATTTATTATTTCTTTGTGTTAGAAATGTGATAATTCTACTCTTTTAGTTATTTTGAAATATACAGTAAAATATTATTAACTATAGTCACCCCATTGTGCTATTGAATACTAGATCTTATTCCTCCTATAAATTAAAATGTTTGTTTCAATTATACCGTAAAATAAATTATGGATTAAGAGTTGAAAGGTAATAAAAGAAACCAGGGGGAAAAAGTTTAGGTGAACACCTAACAGATTTCAGAACAGAGAAAGACTTCATAACAATTTTAAAAATCATAAAGGAAGACACAAAGAAAAATACTGATAGACTTCAGAAATTACTTTCAAATGTGTAGCAAAAGTACAATGAGTACAACGAAAAGCAGAACAATAATAATATAAATGATAGTCAAGGGCATGAATAGACAATTTCTAAAAAGAAAACTAAGTGTCTAACAAACAGGTCAAAAAAATGTTTAACCTCATGGGTAATCAAAAATTTTTATATAAAATAATGCAAAATACTGTTTTTCTCTACCAGAGTGACATAATTTTTAAAAGATATTTGCACACAAAGGTGTAGTAAGATGTGCTTATAATATAGTATTCTAACTGGTAGGATTATAATTAGTATGAACCTTTATGAAATATAGTAAGAGTCTTAAAAATGCCTATATCCAGTAATAGTATTTCCAAGAAACTATCCTAAGTAAATCATTTAATATATACTTAAAGGTATATATATACGAATATACGCTACAACAAATTTTAAACATAAATTTCAATAAGTAAATGACTCAATAAATCCTGACATATCCATTCAATAGAATATTTTACCAGTATTAATCAGAATTCTGAAATGTTGGGACAATTTATTTCCTACCTGGGAATTAGATGCCCACCTCACATTACCCACAAAACAAATCCCAATTGGATTAAAGACTAAATATGGAAAAACAAAACTTGAAATTACAAGAAAATATATGAGAATGTTTAAAATCTGGGGTATAGAGAAATTTCTTCAATAAAACATAAAAAGCAGAAATTACAAAAGACCATAGTGAAGAATAACTTTTAGACCTCATACTCTAGTCCCCAGACATACAGTTTTACTTGATATGTAAGTTTTCTAGGGTTTACATAACAAACTACTACAAACCTGGAGGCCTAAAACAACAGAAATTTCTTCCTTCCACAGTTCTGGAGACCAGCAGTCTGAAATCAAGGTGTCAGCAGTCCTGTGCTCTCTCAGAAGGTTCTAGAGAACCCTTCCCTGCCTTCTCCAGCTTCCAGTAACTCCAGACCTTGCTTGGCTTGCAGCAACGTAACTCTAATCTCTGCCCCATCTTCGCCTGGGTCATCTCAGGGCCTTCTCTGTGTGTGTGTGTGTGTCTTCTTCCCTTCAGCCACTTATCAGGACATTGGATTTAGGGCCACCCTACATCCAGGATGTTCTTCTCTTTAGATCCCAAACTTGATTACATCTTCAAAGATCCCTTTTCCATATGAGGGGACATTCACAGTTTCCTGGGGGTAGGTTTTTTGGAGGAGAGGGGCACACAATTTCACCTGCTATACTTAGTAAGGATTAGCTTCCAAGAGAAGTGGCTCCACGGACAGGGCTTGCCTTCTGTCACAGACAGCTGGCACAGCATGCCCCCACCCTGCTGTTGGAATGGGACACTCGGCGTCTAAGGTTTAGGACAAGATAAAGAACCATACACCAGGGGTTCTGGATGACAGTAAGGAGGCTGGATGGCAGCACTGTCACCCAGTCACCTGAGTCACCTAAGTTGCAAACCCGGGAGTCGTCCTCAGAAACATTTTCTTCCTCATCTACCACCTCCAATCTGCCCTAGTAATTCTTCCTCAGAAACACCTCTAGACCCCAGCCTTCCTTCCCCTTCCTCACTACTGCTACCTGATTGAAGGCCCCCATCCACTCAGCCCAAACCACTCCTCTGATCTCCAGTCACCATCTCCCTTCTCTGCCCTGTAGGAAGACACTCGAGCCTCACTTCTTATACACAATCATTCCAGAATCTCATCCCATGCACCTCAAACATCAACCAAGCACTTGATAGAAGGGAGGCAAATCTTGGTATTCCTGAGAGTTCCTGAGGGTCCTGCATTCAGCCAACAAATATTCTTTGTTTTTTTTTAAGAGATAGGGTCTCGTGATGTTGCCCAGGCTGAGGTGCAGTGGTGTGATAATAGCTTACTGCAGCCTCAAACTCCTAGACTCAGGCCATCCTCCTGCCTCAACCTCACAAGTAGCTGGGACTACAGGTACATGTCACCATGCCCAGTTATTTATTATTTTTTTTTTGGTAGGGGGAAGAGATGGGAGTCTTGCTGTGTTGCCCAGGCTGGTCTCAAACTCCTGGACTCAAGTGATCAGCCTACCTTGGCCTCCCAAAGCTCCAGGATTACAGATGTGAGTCACCATGCCTGGAGCCAAGACAACAAATATTCTTCAGTGCCATCTCTGAGCCAGGCATTGCTCAAAGTGAACAAGATAAAGTCCCTGAGCTCTTGAAGCTAACATTCTAGTTGGAAAGCCAGTGAACTCTAACAGATGTGAAACTAGAATATGCAATATGACACAATCTCAGGTAATAGTAAGTACTAATGATAAATTAAAAAGTGTAAAGGGATAAAGAAATAAGAGAGGGGGTGCTGGAGAGGCCAGAGGGGGGTCAGAGGCCATTTTTTGTGAGAGTTTGCCAGAGGCTTAAATGAAATGAAGTTAATTTTTTTGAAGACGAGGGGAAAAGCTTCCAGCAGAGACACCAGATGTTATGAAGCTCCAGAGGTGGAAATACGCTGGATCTGCATGAGGATCAGAAAAAAATGGCTGACTTAACATTCCCACTCCTTCTGCAAGGGAGCACTCACTCCGCCAGCTGCCCCTAAGAGTGCTGGTCTCCATCCCCAGTCACATAAACTGGCCACTGACAGCCAGTCCTACGTAGCCGGCCTAACCAAATCAGATGGCGAGGAACATGTGGTCTCCTGGTCAATGGCTGGCACTCTATTCAGTGAGCCAGTGCTAAAGCAGGCAAAGGGCAACTATCCCTGCTGACCCCATCATCATGGAGCCAGGGCACCAGGAAGCAGGCCAAGTCTATCACTGGGATATAAGCGTTAAGAAAGGGGTCGGGGCAAAGGGGAAAGTCACATTCACCTTGATCTGAGAGTTCAAAAATTGTTTCTAAAAGTGATGAAGCAGCATCAAAACCCGGACTCAAAGTGTGCACCCATTAGCACTCTCTGCAGAGAGCAGCTGCTGAGCAGATCAGGGTATCCTGCCTTGGGCATCACCTTTGGGTGTAAGGAGGCCAAAGACCTCCAAGGGGGCCTCCCTCCTGTTTGCATCCCAGGACAGGGGCATGTTGGCCAGGTGGAATGGAGATTGACTTTAGCAGGAGATCTGATCACACCAGCATCAATGGCATGCCTCTGCATCACTGTTTTCAGCCCCTGCAGGCCCCAAGGAATCACCCAGTCCAACCCTTCTCATTACAGGCCTAACCTAACAAACTTAAATCCAGAGAGAAATAAAGTTCACTTAGAAGTCTGATTGGGTTTAATGCCCCCAAAGTTCCTTTTGCTCACATATGTGAAGAGAAGTGTGAGCCAAGGTTCAATGAAGAGGGGGGTAATGCACATTGCTTGCCAGGCACATTAAATGGCATCTGTCTTTGAACAACAAGAAGCAAGGAGTCCTCGGCAAAGAATGTTCTGCCATACAAAGCATCACAAAAATAGAGTGGAATAATGGTCTTCAGCTGCCATTGTCCCCATCAGCATTCAAGGAGAATGATTTAGAAGGAAAGCCACCTGTTGTTTCCTGATTTTTTTAATGATTGCCATTCTAACTGGTGTGAGATGGTATCTCATTGTGGTTTTGATTTGCATTTCTCTGATGGCCAGTGATGATGAGCATTTTTTCATGTGTCTGTTGGCTGTATGAATGTCTTCTTTTGAGAAATGTCTGTTCATATCCTTTCCCCACTTTT
>NC_045441.1:123321803-123358843 GCF_002776525.5 Piliocolobus tephrosceles | reverse complement strand
AAAAAAAAAAAAAAAAAAAAAAAAAGAAGGAAAGCCAGAGCACTGCAAAGAATGAAGAGACAGGAAGCTCTGGGAGGAGCACTTTTATTACTTAGGATTCAAGTTCTCTCCATGCTTCCATTGCTTTATGAGTATTACCTTGCGAATCCTCACAAAAATTCAGAAAAGTAATTGGGAACCGACAGTGTGAAATAATGACACTGAGACTTAGAGAAGTAAGACAGCATTTTTCTAAGTCACTCCCAAAGTGATATCTTGCTTCTAGAAGAAAGGACTGAGGTTATAATAGAGCTAACAGCTTGGGATATGTTTTAAAAGCTGGAAATGATGTAAAATCTAACAAGACTACAGAGTAGAGGGTAACTAAGGTCCCCAAATCCCCAGCTGATGGTAAACATTCTCAAGTGGCCTTCAAAAGATGTTCAAACGATCACATGTGGGTGCTACAATGTCTCAACTGCTAAAACCAAGTACATAATACTGATGCAGTGCTACCAATAAAACAATATTCTTCATGTCAGATTATCATATGAGAAGCAGAAGCTAGGTTATGTTTCTGCTAAATGATAAATTTTCCACCTCTGATACACAGTATTCTCAGTAGTCCTGGAGAGTTCTCTGAGGAGCTCTCCTGAAGCCTCAAAGAATATTTCAAAGTACTGCTGGTTGCTCCTCAGCCTGCCCAGGGGGGAGCCGGGGAATAAGGTGATTGTTACAGACCTCATGGGTGCCAAAGGATCCCCCTTTGGGACACGTGGCCATTTTTTTTTAATGGATCCTCTTTAACATTTGAAAATTATAAACTCCTTTCTTCACATGATGATACTCCTCTTTTTTCTTTAAAGTTTGTCAAATACAATTTGAAAAGTCTCTTGAAATGGAAGAGAACGACATACTATTTGTGAGGTGTTTCTAGATCTGCACTGTCCCATATGATAATCACTAGCCACATGCAGCTGCCCAGCACTTAAAATATGGCCAGGATGAATTGAGACATACTTTAAGTGTAAAATACACACCGGATGTCAGAAATTTAGTATGAAACAATAGAAAGTTAAATATCTCATCAATAAGTCTGTACGTAGATTACATGTTGAAATGACAACATTTTGGATCTACTGGGTTAAGTAAAATGCATTATTAAAATTAATTTCACCTGTTTCTTTGCACCTTTTTACTGTGGCTACTGGAGAATTTTAGATTACATCTGTGGTTCACATCTGTGGCTCAAGTGACGTTTCGCTGAGAAAGCACTGGATTGGGGCATTACAACAGGCCCTTTCAGAAGGGAGGCCCATTAGCATTTTATATACTATATCACCCTGCAGAGGTTAAGAACATTGAAACCGGAGGCAAACCATTCTCTATTTGCAGACTGGCTCTGCTATTTGCTGGATATATGACTTTGGGAAAGTTACTTAACCTCTTTCTGCCCCTGTTTCTTCATTTGTAAAATGAATAATAGGGTTATAATGAGGATTAAATGAGATAAAGTGCTTAGGAAAGTGCCTGGTGCATAAAGATCCTCAACAAATATCTCTAGATTATTTTATGACCGGAATTGTTACTATTATCATTACTGCTACTCCTTTTCCTAAATCCTGAGATGCATTGAGTTGAGATTTAATGAGTGCTTTCCACCTTTTCAACAGCCCCTGTATATATGTGAGAACCATTTTAAGTAAGAAATTTTCTAAAAATCAGCCTTCAGTGGCAAATGCATGAAAAGGACACTAAAACCACACCAGACAGAGATTGTGCGGACTTCCTAAGACACGTGGAACAGTGAACAAAGATTGTCCAGTAGAATTAACTGGAGAAGTTGCCAAAACAACTAGACATACAAGTCAAGGACTCACGCCTGTAATCCCAGCACTTTGGGAGGCCAAAGCGGTGGATCACGAGGTCAGGAGATAGAGACCATCCCTGACGGGCTAGCACAGTGAAACCCCGTCTCTACTAAAAATACAAAAGAAATTAGCCGGGCATGGTGGCGGGTGCCTGTAGTCCCAAGCTGCTCGGGAGGCTGAGGCGGGAGAATGGCCTGAACCCGAGAGGTGGAGCTTGCAGTGAGCTGAGATAGCGCCACTGCACTCCAGCCTGGGCGACAGGGAGAGACTCCGTCTCAGAAAAAGAAAAAAGATACACACACACACACACACACACACACACACACACAAGTCAAGGAGAATGACGAGGAACAGTTTTGTCTGTGATTGAAAACTCATCTGTTCCCAGGACTAATAACTGACTTTTCTTGATTCTTAGCAACCTAAGAGATAAGGGAAGTTTGTTGGAATAAAAGGCTCATCGCGCAACACTGACAAGCACCACCACAGCAGAACACAGCAAGATTCCCACTACAGGCCAGCTCACTTGAGCTGACACCAACTGTCCCTTTCAGGCTCAGCCCAACTTTTCATTTTCAAGAAGAAATACACATTCAGCCTCCTTATGAAAGTGTTCTCCCAAAAATGTGATGAAGTATTCAATATAAATAAAATAACTTTGTAGACCTTACAGCATAAGAAGTCAGGTAAAGTTACCAACTTAATATACCATGATTAGGAGCACAAATGTTTTATTAAAAATAAAATGTAAGAGTGAAAGCCCGTTTCTGTGATTTTTGAAGTAAAGTGTGCATTATTAAGCCAGACATTAAAATTTGAATAAACCCAGTCCCCAACCCATCATGTAGATTGGTATATAAGAACTCCTTTCTTGTGCCTCTTCTCTTTATTTTTAAGGGTTTAAGCCTTTCCTAAGGTATTTGCATTTTTAAACATTTTAATTTTTTTAAAATTGACATATAAAATTATAGGTACTTATTGTGTACAACACGATGACTTGAAATTCATCACATCATCACGTTACATTGTGGGATGACTAAATCTAGCTTTTTAACATATGTGTTACCTCGCAAATTAATCATTTTTATGGTCAACATGTTTAAAATCTACTCTCTCAGCATGGAAAAATACAATATATTTTTATTAACTATAATTGCCATGTTATACAATAGATCTCTGGGACAAACTCCTTATGTAACCGAAATGTTGTATCCTTTCACCAACATCTTCCCAACACTTCCCTTACCAAGGCCCTAGACTTTTCTTTAAATGGTAGACATGGAGCAACCCCAGCCTACGGCTATTCTTATATCTCCAACCTCCTTACTCTGATATTTGAGACATTCCTATTGCCACATTTCTACACAAAATTTTGTATGAACACGTATACTTCAGAAAATCATCCACACGTAGTTGCAGTTTAAACCTTAAAAATAATGTAATTAGGAATCATCACATTTTCAATAATTAAGATTTTAAGTACTTTTTAAAAACAATCCTTCTGCAACTACTCTAGGAATTTTGCTAGAACAATATTTCTAAGCTGGCATTTAATGTGTCCACCCTTGAGAAACCAAAAATGAAGTGTCTGTGCTTCTCTAATATGTCCTCTTATGTCGACACTGAAACCAAGACATGTGAAGTACAACACTACCTTATTATCCTCCAGGTTGATCACTTCCAGGAGGTCATGATTCTCTAAGCCTTGGAGGCCGCTTATCTGATTGTGGGACAGATCCAGATTCTGTAGAGCTTTTAGATCCTCCAAACCTGTGATTGTCTCAATCTGGTTATTGCTCTAAAATAGACAAAATACATTTAATGTCTCAAAGACCTCTCAAGGAAAAGTTATAACGGCAAGTTTTCATTTTGGATACTGACCCAAATCTCTCTAAAAACATCAGTAAGGCATTCTTGTTCTTCCCTCCAACCCATTTCCATCATTCACCACTCTAAACACATACACATATCCCAGAAAGAAGTTCTAGTTTTTCAGCTGGAAAATTCAGAATATAATATTTTCATTAAGGTTAAAGCAAGACGAGTATTCAAATAAGTAAGAAAGAAAAAGGCAGGTAGTTTAAGCTTTTAACATTGCACACCTAAAATGTAATGATAGCATAACTCCAGATATATCATTAGAAATATAAATTTAATGTAATTCTTTCATCAACACAAGAAGCCACTTGACTATTATAATCCCCACATACATTATGTTTTCAGCAACACCCTAAATATAATCACTCATGTGGTGAGGGTGCTAGTAGTCTGTTATCTTAATGTTCTCCAATGAGCCATGCCCCCCGTTATTCCAGCCCTTGTGCAGTTCCCTCTACTCTCTTTTTTTTTTTTTTTTTTTTGAGGAGGAGGAGTCTGGCTTTGTAGCCCAGGCTGGAGTACAGTGGCACGATCTCGGCTCACTGCAACCTCTGCCTCCGGGGTTCAAGTGATTCTCCTGCCTCAGCCTCCCGAGTAGCTGGGACTATAGGTGCGCACCACCATGCCTGGCTTATTTTTGTGTTTTTGGTAGAGATGGGGTTTCACCATGTTGGCCAGGCTGGTCTTAAACTCCTGACCTCAAGTGATCCACCTACCTTGGCCTCCCAAAGTGCTGGGATTACAGGTGTGAGCCGCTGCACCTGGCCGCGGTCCCCTCCTCTTAAACCTAGGCCAGACCTGTGACTTAGCTTCACCGAAGAATATGGTAGAAGTATGCCAGTTCCAAGCCTAAGACTTAAGAAGGCCTGGCAGCTTCTGCTTTTGTGTGTCAGAAGTACTGAGCTACCACATAAGAACTGCAGTTACTCTGTTGGAGAGAACTTGTGGAGAGGTTATATGGAAAAGGAAACGTCACATGGGGAGACGCCCTGACACTAAAGAGAGAGAAAAACCTAGCCATCCCAGCCTCTCAACTGAGCCAAGCCCCCAACAAATATGCCAGCTAAATGCAGCAAGCCCAGTGGAAGAACCTCCCAGCTAAGCCTGGCTCAGACTGCAGAATTGTTAGTTAATACAATGGTTATTTTTCCAAGTCACTAAAACTGTGGTAGCTTGTTATGCAACAGTAGATAATCAAACCAAGATTTTCAGTAATTCACACAAAAGCATCGACCTCAACAATGAGAATAAAACAAAGATTTAAGACTGAAATGTTGTCTTCTTCCCCAATCTCCATATACCCATAACAACAAATAACAATAACAATAATTCTCTTCCCTCTGTATTTTCCCTGGTACATGTTTCCTGGTACATTTGATAGCAAGAGCTCATTTTCATCCTATTTTTAAAATAAAATTTCATTTCAATAATGAGCAAGATTTGTGTTCATTAGTTTAATTCTATGGCTTTAAAAACATGTTAATAGAATGTTGATAATCTACAAAGCTAAGTGATAGCACACAAGGGTTTATCATAGTATTCTTTTTATTTTTATTTGAAAAATATCATAATAAATAGAAAAAAATACCCATAATTCATTTGCCAAAGTACAGTCAAATTTCCTTCTGTCCAGAGTTCCAAAAAGTTATATAAAGTATAATAGAAAAGGGAAAGAAAAAAACTACACCAAACTTAACATCATATCCATATTAATTTAACATACTGCAATAAGACCCCAATAGCCTATTCAAAATATTCCCACATATCAAATTTATATACAATGTATTTCTTCCTAAAGAACTCTGAAATGCTTTAGATGTGGTAGATAGACTGTAATTCTTCTTAATACACTTCTTTCCAGAGAACTTTGAAGTCCTTTAGGTGTGGTAGATAGACTGTAATTTGTCCTACAGTATCTCTAATGGCTTTCAAAGTAGCAGATGACATGAGAAGAGTAAGGCATAGGAAAGTTTAATTAGATAGCCTATAGTCATAAAAGAAACCAGAACTGAAAAAAATTTAGAATCACAGAATTTCTGAATTGAAAGCTTTCTAGTTAAACTCTTTATCCAATGCTGAAAAACTAATGCATCTCTCCTAAAAGTGGACATCCAGCTTCTGCACAAAAAGTTCTTTCTGCTTGTTTCATAATGATTATTTGGGAAAAGACTTTTAGAATAAAGCCATGTTCTTGAATAAATGAAATTGGAAACATTCTTAACCAACCAATTTTGGAAGAAAAAAACAAGCAGCATTTACTGTGACAAAATGAATTTTAAAGTTTGGAATGCATTGTTCTTACTTGCTAAGAAGCTAGGTGACAGAACAGCCCATTAGTGAACCACATTTTCCCCTTATATTAACCATAAAAGTTGATACTCGAGAATTAACAGTCGATTTCTATGGTGAATTGTTCTTCTTTCTCTAAATTGTAAATTATTTTCAATAGTAACTAAAGCTGCTGGTTTCCTGATTCCATGAATTAAAAATAAAAGCATTAAAAACTATTGAAACAAATTTTATAGATTTTATAAACTTTGGGAAAGAAAACCTTTCTATTCTCAAAAAATTAAGAAAAATGAATGATAGTACATTCCATGTATTCTAGTTGATCTTGGGTGATGAGGGCAGAGATTGGGAGCGATCCACCAAATCTAACAAAATAGAAGTATTCTATCCTTTTTCTAAAAGCTACCTGAGACAGAACTGTCAACATGGATTATTTATTTTGTAATTGAAACACACTCTTAGGATGAAAATGCTACATATTATTATTCTTAATAATGAGTTCATTCTCATTCCCTTAAGCACACCCCTATATCTTTTTCTATTTACCATGCTCCACTTTAAATGAATGGGAACATCAATACAGAGAAGATATGTAAAGAAAAGAACAATATTCCAACAGACCACAAAATGAAGCATACATGCTGCTAAAAATCCTTCAGATTGTCATAATTCTAAAATGTGACTTTCTTTTCTAACTTGAACATTTTCAAACTAATTTATCAAATTCATTTTCATTTATGTTTTGCTGGCGGGTGAATCACGAGGTCAGCAGATCAAGACCATCCTGGCTAGCCTTCATGAGCAGAAAACAAGAAAGATCAGGAAAAGTATTAAACCCTCAAGTTCATCCTCAGTACTGAGATAGATGCCAGTACTTTATCCTGACCTAACTCACTGTAGGAATGGAAGAGGTTTGGTTTGTGGTTTTTGTTGTTGTTGTTTGCTTTGTTATGTTTTATTTTGTTTTTTTGAGACAGAGACTCGCTCTGTCACCCAGACTGGAGTACAGTGGCACAATCTCGGCTCATTGCAACCTCTGCCTCCTGGGTTTAAGCAATTCTCCTGCCTCAGCCTCCCGAGTAGCTGGCATGATAGGTGCCCACCACCGCGCCTAGCTAATTTTTGTATTTTTAGTAGAGACGGAGTTTCACCATCTTGGCCAGGCTGGTCTTGAACTCCTAACCTCATGATCCACCTGCCATGGCCTCACAAAGTGCTAGGATTACAGGCATGAGCCACCACGCCCAGCCTGGAAGAGTTTTAAGAAACTACTTTGAGCTCTAAGCTAAGGGAAGGAAAAATGAACACATAGCCAATCTTCAGTGATCTATGGTTAAATAAGACAGAAACAGTATATTGTATATGTCAAAAATCAGCAGATAATCCAAGATGTCATTTCTTTTTTTTTTCTGAGGCAGGGTCTCACTCTGTTGCCCAGGCTGCAGTACAGTGACATGATCATGACTCACTGCAGCCTTGACCTCCTGGGCTCAAGTGATTCTCCCACCTCAGCCTCCTAAGTAGCTCGAACTACAGGCTTGCGCCACCATGTCCAGCGAATTTTTTTTTTTTTTTTTTTTGTAGAGACAGGGTCTGGCTATGTTGCCCAGGCTGGTCTCGAACTCCCAGACTCAAGTGATCCTCCCACCTCAGCCTCTCAAAGTGCTGAGATTACAGGCATGAGTTGCAGTGCATGGCCCAAGATGTCATTTCAAGCAACAGTTTCAACAACCCTCTGTGGGCTAGTTCTCGTAAGAAATGTACAAGCTACAAGCCTCATAGCTTGAAATTCCACCTGTCCACCCCATGATAGATGTAAAGAAGAACAGCAAAGACACCCAAGTGGGTGAGAGGTAGGAGGAAGGAGAAGAAAGAATCCTGAATATTTCACAGACAATACTGTAGACCCCCAAGTTAGGGAGCTATACTGTTATTTCAAAAATATTGTGTATATCTTTGGGACTATTAGAATCCTGCTGAATTTCTGTAAATTCAGTCATAGTCACACAGCAGGTCACACTTCAAAAGAGTGATCTCTGTGGGAAAAAATAATCAAATTTAAACTTTCTGATTGGAATTGTTCATTTATTCTTAGCACTATTTTTGATTTTCTAGAGTGGAAGACTAACACACACATGTTAAAATAAAAGGACTGTCAAAATTCAGTGCCCAGAAAACATCTTGTGGTTCATTTGAAAGCAGTTAAAGTGTTAACAGCAATAAATATTATGCTTACGTAGCCTTAAATGTTATTTTCACCAATAAGATATTATAAAAAGTATTTGTAAATACGTGCTAAAAGTATACCTTTCTTTTCTAGTATAAAAAAGTCAATCATTTAAAATATTGAATTTGGATAACAAATTAGTGAATCATTTTACTTTAGCATGAAACATTGCTTTCTGTCTCTCTTTCTCTCTCTCTTTCACAACCACACACACACATACACACACATGCAAATGGTAAAGAAAGGAGTAAACAAAACTGAAGACAATAACATTTCATGAAGGAATTTGCTCTTTATATATTTAAATCCTAAGTAGTCATAATTCATGTAGTTACTAAAACATGAACTACTACTTCTATAAAGAATGACATTTTGTTAAGACTCACCAGACAAAGTATTTTGATTGGTAACTTGTTTAAGCCATTAATTGTCATGATCTTGTTGTT
This sequence comes from Piliocolobus tephrosceles, assembly GCF_002776525.5. Lineage (NCBI taxonomy): Eukaryota > Metazoa > Chordata > Mammalia > Primates > Cercopithecidae > Piliocolobus > Piliocolobus tephrosceles. The sequence continues at coordinate 123,350,153 of NC_045441.1, read as the reverse complement.
GGCCAAACTAAGGTGAATTAGATTGTTGCACATCTCTAGTCCACTGATTTCTTCTATCTCATTGCCTATATACCATGACTACATTTAAGGAAAATGTTGTTAAAAGCATTTGGAAGAAAAAAAGAGTCAGTGTTAAATCATCAGTAGACAAAGTAGACTGCAGCTTAAATAATGATTATATGCCCAATATAGGATGAGTATTAATCTTGAAATATATATTTCCATACAGAACATGTCATATTTTATACAATTTTTCTTTTAAAAAGGCATAGCAGCTGAGTGTGGTGGCTCAAGTCTGTAATCCCAGCACTTTGGGAGGCCAAGGCGGGTGAATCACGAGGTCAGCAGATCAAGACCATCCTGGCTAACACGGTGAAACTCCATCTCTACTAAAAATACAAAAAATTAGCTGGACGTGGTGGCAGATGCCTGTAGTCCCAGCTACTCAGGAGGATGAGGCAGGAGAATGGCGTGAACCCAGAAGGCGAAGTTTGCAGTGAGCCGAGATCGTGCCATTGCACTCCAGCCCGGGCGACAGAGCGAGACTCCGTCTCAAAATAAAAAAGGCATAGCTTTTAAGTGTGCTGGGTTGTATTTGACTCATTTAATCGGTATGGAAAGAAAAATCACCATGGCTCATACCTGCCTCATTGGCACTGTGTTTTCCCTTGATCAGTTAAGTCCCCATGAGAAACTCATGTGTGTTCCCACAGGCAGAACTTCTGACTACCAGATCGCCCTGCAGGGGCAACATGCACCAAGCATTATTATCCTCATAACTGGGCTAAGAGCCTGGGAGATGTCATCTGTAGCAAATGGGTGGTCCAAAGACCAATACCCTGTTATAGAAAGGAACAGCCCTTTCTTTCTGTCTATATTGACCTCCATTCTCCTTGTAAAACAATCAGGCTTAAACTCTGCCTTACTTTCTTCATCTCTTAAGTTCCATTTATTGTGACAATTTTAGCTTATCTTCTGTGTTTCATCTTGTAGTCACCTAACACTACAACCTCAAAGTCATTAATTCTGTTCAGCTCTCTCTGTTCTCAAACTCTTTGACCAATTTCCAGGATTTAATATCATTTCCCCATCAAAGCTCAGTTTTTCCTCTCAAGTAAGCCATGACATCTCCATTTCTCAGCCACTCATAATCTGTGAGGCATCCAATCACCAAGACCTGCCTTTTTTTGCCTTAAAATATCTCTTTAATGATTTCTTTCCTTTTTATTCACTCCTCTGCCAACTTAACTTTCCTTTAACATCCATAGTTACACTAATATCCATTACTTTCTGCCCTAAAGTCACTCTACACACCGTAGGCTGATTAATTTTTTAAAAATATTGATTGAATATATTTCAATTTAAAAATTCTCATTGAATTCCAAATTCCTCACTCTTCTATCTAAGGCCCTTTACTATAAGCAAAATCTGTTTATCCAGTTCCATCCACACTATCATCCCAAGAGAATTCCCTATTCCTGCCAGGTCAATTTCTCAATAGTTCTGGAATGTACCAAGAACTTTCTTTTTCCTACTTCTTTCTAAACCACACCCATTCTTCAAGACAACTCCAAATCCCACTTTTTTTCTTATTTTTTTAACGTTCACATTAAATCAATATCTTAAGTATTTCTTTTTGACATATAACACTCATTTTCTTACTATTTATTTTCTTACTATTACTTTTTAAATACACAAATAAGTGAAAATGATAGGCTACGAGAACATGTTCACAATATATATTAGCAGACAAAAGATTCTACCTAGAATACATTAAAAATGACAATAAATCAACAACAACAACAAAAAAATAAAAAATAAAAAATGGACAACGAATATGCCCAGGCAATTTCCAAAAGAGTGAATCCAAGTGGCTAATAAACATATGAAAAGACATTCTGTCTCACCTGTAGTCAGGAGAATGCAAATTAAGATAAGCTGCCATTCTTTACCCATCAGCTTGGCAAACATTTTAAAGTAAAAGGTTTTGAGTAACAGATACTTTTATACTACTGAGAGAGTTCATTATGATATAGCCACTTTAGAGGAAATTTTGCAATGTCTATCATAACTGTAAATATGTCACAGTCATTCCATTTCTTAGTATATATTCTAGACAAACCATTTCTTCCTCAAAGCCTCTCCTGGTCATCTTCTAATCTCCAGTTATCTCCTTCCGTTCATCAGAGAAACAAAGAATTTTTTTAAAAAAGAAGGAAGAAGTCATAAATATCACAAAAACATTTTGCCTCCATAATTATTTGTAATTATCCCAACTCTACTACTTAGTAGATTTTTCATTTAAAGTGGGGATAGTATCAGGTGTCCATTAAGGCCAAAAGTTACGTCATGGGAAAAAAATTAGAAAATGGGTGTGAATGAGCAACAAACCATAAATCACCTCACAATTAAAAGGCATTGATATCATTACCAAATTCCTTAATTCCAGAAAAATTATTTCCTCCTATTTCTCAGCTTTTCACTCTCCTTTAAATATCAAGGAACTTCAGGCACGCTAAATTAATCAGGCTTCTGAGTATAGAGAACTTTCTATAGTGACACAACAGCTTTTTCCTCTACTTGCTCCCACAGTCACCTCATGTGTGCCTGGTGGCACTGCCAACAGTCAATATGCAGTCCTGGGCCATAGAGAGCTTTGAGTTCATAGTTGGTCTTCCATATCTTTATCTCCCCAAACTCTCGTTCTCTTAAGAACCTTCAGAAAATGTTACTTGCCCTTCCTCCTAATGTTATTCGTGTTCTTTCATAGGTCTTGGGACTTCCTGATAAAAAGAAACACAATCTGATAAATCACTACACGTTACAATGAGTTAGCTTACTGGGTTAATCCTCTTAGGTATATTTTAATTTTAAAACACCACTATTGGGAGAAAGAAACTCAAAAGAACTCAAAATCATCATACCACATTCCATCTCTAAACTTTTATGATTCTGTGAATAAATCTTTTAAAGTGAAATTGTAGATCCTTGGGGAAACGGAATGAAGGAATCCTGTGGCACTTAAGCATAACTTTACAACTGGGGAAAAACCCAACAATATATTTTTACATTTTGATGATGCTGTCAGTAGTTCACAATGCTTGACATGAATTATTCACTAGTTCAGTATTTGCTCTTATTCATTTGTCTACAATCATAAAATATGGTTCAGGTGTATAGAAAACAGTTGCTGAGAAATAGTAGGAAATCCATCACAGTACTCTTAGTGAAGAGAGCTGCAATGATGGCTTTAATCAAAACCAATCCTGAAAGATCTATATCACCTTACCAGTGAAAAATGCTCTTCACTGTGGGAGAGAATCTCTCCAAGAAATGAAACATGCATAGTTTAAATGCCTCTGTGACAAAAGTTGTAATTACTCAATGAACTGCAACATGGGAAAAACAATGGAATTCAGAAGTCTCAGTTCAACCATTTACCAAATAATCTGGGACAAGTTGTTGACCCTTCTGGTCCCAGGCTCCTCTTCCATAAAATAAAATAGTGATTAGCACTAGCTGATCTCTAAATTTCTGTCTGGAATTAAATTTCTATGAATTTTTAAATTCCATTATTCTATCATCATAAATTCTAATAAACAACTAGTCAAGGTTTATAGGTAAAGAATAAACTGTACCCTTTCTTAAGAATAAATATACTTACTTAACCTTGACAAAGCTTATTGTATTGCAATTTAGGATGATTATCAATTATCCACATATGGAAAGACAAAATAGCATAAGATAAAAAATTGATATAGTTACCAATTCATTCTGAAATATTGATATAATCTACTACAATTACACTGTCGGTATTACTAGCTCAACTGATTTGTTTTTATTTTAAATAATTATTTTCAAAGAAATTAATTTAGAATTTTTGGGCTTTTAAATTTTTACATAGAGTTGAGTTAATACTTGATTCACCATTGACCTATGCTTGACTGATTTTATTTCTAAAAATATAAAGAGCATGCTTGAAACTAGTGCCCCTCAGCCCGATCAGTAGAAAATTAACAACTTGAACCTACCTCTGCATACCTCTCCTGTCAAATCCGTGTCTTCTTCCCAGAGATAGTAACTATGCTCAGTTGTCTCTTTCCTCTTACCTTCCTTAGTTTTATGCCTAAATTTTATTTACATGCATGTAGATATATTTCATTCATTTTCTCATACTGTATGCTATGCTATTGTGTGACTATACCATAACTCATGCTTTCTCTTATGAATGTGTGTTTGGGCTGTTTCAATTTTTTACTAGTACAAGCAATACTGCTATGAACATTCTTATACAATGCTCCAGGTACACATATGCTAAACTTTCCACATGTAGGAGTAAAAGTACTAGGTCATAGTGAACTTGGATGCTCAACTTTATAAGACAATATAAAATTGTTTCCTACGGTGGTTGAACTAATTTCATACCCACAAACAAGGTAAAAAGATCTTCTGGATCTACAAGTTCTCCAACACTTGGTATGTTTTGATTTCTTAAATTTCGTCAATTGAATGGATATAATACAATATCCATTAATATCCATTAAGAGCACATATCATGTGGTCTTTAGTTGCATTTATCTGAATACAAATGAGGTTGATATCTCTTCATATGTTTATTTGCCTTCTCTGATTTATTTTCCATAAAATTCTGTTTCTCATCTTTTATTTTGCCCATCTTCTTATCCAGGGACACGGGATATATTTCTCTTTAGTTAGGCCTTCAACACCCTTAAATAGAGTTTTGTTAGTTCCCCTACCCCCACAAGTCTTATTCATCTTTAATAAGATTTGTTTTTGTTGTTTTTATAAATGGGTTTCTTTTAAAAGTTGTTTTCTAATTGCTTGTTTCTGGCATACAGAAATGCAACTGAAGTCATATCTAGTCATGTTGTTGAACTCTCAAAACGCTATTATTTCTAGTAGCTTATTGCACATTTTTAATATTCTCTATAGATAAACATGTCATTTGCAAAGAATGACTTTTACGTTCTCCTTACTAACCTTTACACCTTTAATTTCTTTCTCTTGTTTTATGGTGTTGGCTAAAACCTCCAAAATAATGATGGGTTGAAGTGGCAATGGCAGACATCCTAACTTGTTCCTGTTTTAAAAGAGAAAGCTTAGAACATGTCCCCAGTTAGGATAAAGTGTGTTTCAAAGATTTTTGTAGACATCCTCTATGAATTTGTGGAAATTCCCTATTACTAGTTTATTGAGAGTTTTTATTGTGAATGAGAGCTGGATTTTATTAAATTGTCTGTTGAGTTTCTATATCTCTGGATCATAAGTTTTATTTCCCCTAATCTATTAACATAGTTAATTATATTTATAGATTTTCTAATATTAAACTCTCCATACACTACTGAGAAAAACCCAATTTGGTGGTAAAACATGGTCTTTTTAATACACTGTCAGATTCTGTTGCTAATATTTTGTTTAGGACTTTTACAGATACATCATGGGTGAGACAAGCCTATCATTTTCCTTTCTCTTATTGCTCCTTGGCTGCTTAGATATCAAAGTAACCTCATTAAAATGAATTGTGAATATGCCTTCTATTTTTAGTGTTTGAAAGAATTTGTTCACTATTGGAAGGTCTGTTTTGAAAATTTTGGGTCTAGGCTTTTTTGGTAGAAAGATTTTTAATTTTTAAATTTAGCTTAATTTACAATAAATTACTTTTATAGTTATAGGACTACTCAGGGTTTCTATTTCCAAGCTGATGTGTAATATTTTCCTAGGAATTTTTGTATTTCATCCAAGTTTTCAACTGTACTGACATAAAAGTTATTTCAAAATTCTCTTTTTAATCAAACTGTTTTAATATTTTCAAAAACAGTCTAATCTAGTGATTTTTCTTCTCAAGAAATTAATTTATCTAGATATATTTTTGCTTTCTGCTGTCCAGAAAAGCTTGTAAAACTTCACCACCTGTATTATGCACAATATGATATGCTTACACAGAACAGGAAAGAAGTATATTTCATGCTGTTTCAAAACTAGCCTACTATCTTTTCAAAACTGCAAGAGATCTAAGAAGTTTATTTCATTAACAGTTGATGAATGATAGTTTGTTTTTGCATTTTTTAAAACACAGGCGAGAAGTGGTGCCACGTTACACTCTAATTATATACCCATGTTCTGAACTTCTATTGGTTTTGATGTAATAATTACAGCTTTTTATACTTTAGTGATAAGACTCAATTGCTACATCTAATGTCAAGAAAAAAAAAACCTTAATTCCTTTTTTCATAATATCTGACATTTACAAAGTCATGATACTTTAGTTTTTACATGGAAAGCTAAATGTATATAGAAATTAAGACTCTCGTGATAGAAATGTTTTCAACTGTGTTTTGAGTCCAAAATAATGCGGAGTTGTTTTCTTTGGCAATTCCATGTCAAAACATAGAATGTTTTCTGGGGGAACAAGAGATCTCCATAACAAACTCCAGACTGTCATGTCACCATCAGCATTCAGGGTACCCTAATTGCAGAATTCTTCTGGCTAGCAAGAATTTAGGGGCTGCTGACTTCTAGACCAACCAGTGTTTTTGATTGTTTGTTTGTTTGTGTTTTTGTTTTGAGATAGCGTCTTGCTCTGTCGCCAGGCTGGAGGGCAGTGGTACAATCTTGGCTCATTGCAACCTCCACCTCCCAGGTTCAAGCGATTCTCTTGCCTTAGCCTCCCAAGTAGCTGGGGACTACAGGCACGTGCCACCACGCCCAGCTAATTTTTGTATTTTTAGTAGAGACAGGGTTTCACCATGTTGGCCAGGATGGTCTCTATCTCTTGACCTCATGATCCGCCTGCTTCAGCCTCCCCAAGTGCTGGGATTACAGGTGTGAGCCACTACTCCCCGCCTAGACCAACCCCAGTGTTTCTTAAGGTTTCATGTGTGCTCAAATTGCTTTGTGGGGGGGGGGGTCTTATTAAAATGCAAATTCTGATTTCTTAGGTCTGCAATGGAGCCCAAGAATCTGCATTTCTATGAAGTTCCAGGTGATGCTGCTGCTGTGGACCTTCCTGTGAAGCACTCTACACAGCCTGAGATAAATGGATGTCTGAGCCAGATAGCTTCTGGACTGCCCGGCTGTCTCTTTGCAAACTCAAAATACATGATAGTCAAGCATGAAGTGAAGGTTCTACAGAGATAGGCTGCTAATGTGTATGCTTTTAGTTTGTCAACAAAACGTGTTATTTTGGTCACTTTCTGATTTCTCTGTTAGGCTATAATCAGAAAAACTTGCTCATTTAAGCATCATCTAAATATCCACTAATTGCTCATTTTCACACACAGGTTCTAAAGGGAGTGTTGCTATGTTCCAAGCTTTCCATCATATATGAATAAAGGATTTTTTCTTTTACAAGATATGTCTTCAAGAAGATGTACCCTCTGTTGTACCTCATCTCAGCCTTATCACAAATGTAGTGTGTACTAGCTGCCGTCACATCCCTGAATGAGGCACCCAAGGCAATCAATTCATTCTCCGTTCTGTCCCCAAAAATCCTCAGGTGAATAGAAAGATACTTACTGAGAAAGAGAAGCTACTGGCTCCCCTGCCACCAAGAAAACATCAGTCTCTGGTGTGAAAAGAGACTCAAGCTCATTAAACTCAAGATCTCCAATTAGCCCCTTAGGCTCTAGAAGTTGGAGCTCGCTGTCTTTAAAGTAGGTGCTCTGCTTGCACAGGAGCCTGGCTCATGAAATAGGTATGTTCAAATCAAATCAAAAGTTCTTTTTTTAAAAAAAGAATGAAAGCATATTTAAAATACATTAGAAAAGCTTACTATTTAAAGAGAACTTAGCATGAACTCATTGTAAAATAAATAATCACTAATTTTCCTTATGACCATATCTAGATTTTCAAATACTGAATTTACATAAAATAGGACACAAGTTTCAGTAAATTTGAAGAAAGGAGTTAATTTTTTTTTTTTTTTCTTTTGAGACGGAGTCTCACTCTGTTACTCAGGCTGGAGTGCAGTGGCACAATCTTGGCTCACTACAACCTCTGCCTCCTGGGTTCAAGCAATTCTTGTGCCTCAGCCTGCCAAGTAGCTGGGATTACAGGTGTGCCCCACCACACCTGGCTAATTTTTGTATGTTTAGTAGAGGCTGGGTTTCCGCCATGTTGGCCAGGCTGGTCTTGAACTCCTGACCTCAGGTGATCCAGCTGCCTTGGCCTCCCAAAGTGCTAGGATTACAGGTGTGAGCCAACACACTCGACTGAAAAGGAGTTAATTACAACAGAACTTCTTCTCTGGTTCTAGAATAGGAATAAGCCTACACTTATCAGAAGGATGACTATCTTACTTAGCTTTTCAGGGGTAAGATACTCTTGGCAAGCTTTGACTCACAGTTTCATTTCTTGGTAAATAAAATATTTATCCTCATTTTGTGAATATCAATCCCTAGTCATTTAAATGAATCACATCTCTATTAAATTGCCTATCTGGTACTAGTCCATGTAGTATCGTACAATTATTGAATATGTAGCCTTTAATTTTTATATTGTTTTTAAAATTTTCCCCTTTACTTATGCAAAGGATACCATCCAAAAATAGTTTAGTGAGAGCATGATACGCCGACAAATCACAAATTTCAGAAATGTGGTTGTGGGAAAAATCTGCCTTCTGGCAAGAAAAAGAGAACAAAATGTTATATTAATATTTTATTTTTCATATTTACCACAATTAACTGCACAAGAAGAAGGTATTTCTGAATGTAAAGTTAGAATTCATTACTGAAAGTACACTAAGGCTAAAGGAGTCATCTGTCTTTAATCTTTTTTTTTTTTTTTTTTAAATGGAGTCTTGCTGTGTCACCCAGGCTAGAGTGCAGTGGTATGATCTCAACTCACTGCAACCTCTGCCTCCTGGGTTCAAGCGATTTTCCTGCCTCAGCCTCCTGAGTAGCTGGGATTACAGGTGCCCACCACCACACCCAGCTAGTTTTTTTGTATTTTTAGTAGAGATGGGGTTTCACCGCGTTAGCCAGGATGGTCTCAATCTCCTGACTTCATGATTCGCCTGCCTCAGCCTCCCAAAGTGCTGAGATTGCAGGCGTGAGCCACCGCACCCAGCCATTTAATCATTTTCTAACTGGGATACTTTTCTGTCCACCTTGAGGATAGTAAGAAGGCCTCTTCCTCATGGTGCACAGGAACCTCCCAATAACCTAAACACTTTCAATTCCTGCAGCCACGCTCTCCACTTTTAGCATTTATTTTAAATTTCCTTGGTCTTCCTGCAGGATTTACCTCAATTTCATCCTTACCTACAACCATTTTATTTTCTCTACTGTCCAATAAACTGTATTCACTTCATTTTTGTGCATATCTTCTTTCCTGTTCCTTTACCGTTTCTATTCCTAGTTCCATATATTGTCCCATGCATGCTACTCTCTAAATGCCAAAATATTCAATTTTTTTCTTTTCTTTTCTTTTCTTTTTTTTTTTTTTTTTTTTTGAGGTGGAGTCTCACTCTGTTGCTCAGGCTGAAGTGCTGTGGTGCGATCTCAGCTCACTGCAGCCTCCGCCTCCCGGGTTCAAGTAATTCTCCTGCCTCAGCCTTCCAAGTAGCTGGGACTGTAGGCGTGTGCCACCGCACCCGGCTAATTTTTTTTTTTTTTTTTTTTTTTTGTATTTTTAGTAGAGACGGGGTTTCACTGTGTTAGCCAGGATGGCCTCGATCTCCTGACCCACCTCCTGATCCACTCGTCTCGGCCTCCCAAAGTGTTGGGATTATAGGTGTGAGCCACCATGCCCAGCCTAGTCTTTCTTACTCATCTCCAGGCAATGCCTCTTCAACTTTACATTCTTTCTCAAAGTTGACTATCATAGGAAAGCATTTTCAGCAACATCTGTTGTTCCTAGTCAAACATGTAAGACTAAAAATCAACATTAAATAACTTTAATTATTCACCTACTGGCAAAAGATAAACAAAAAAGTTTTTTTTAAGGAAAGAAAAACTCAAGTTTTAGAAACACTGTATTCATAATATGCTGGGTACATGATAATCATTTTCTGGAAAACCATCAATCAATTACATAATAAGTGCTATTCTTATTTTTCCATGTCCTTTAAAATAGTGATTTCACCCCCCAAATTTACGGAGATTATTTTAGCAACACATTAAATACTAAACCCTTTAAAGACTAAAAACTTTATATAGTAAATACTAAAAACTAATTTAGATACAACTCAAATGGCGTAGAAAACTGATGAAGTGAATTGCAATATAGCAAGCAACAGGACTCCTTAGTAAAATACAAGTGAGCAGACCATATGAAGAAACAGAAATGTACAAATAAAAGTGTTACTAAAAAATCAGAACACCAAATGTATGCATATGCAAATGGGAGCTAGGTAAAATGATACTATGAAATAAGTCAGTTTGGCATGATGAAAATGGAGTTTAACATTCATTTTTTTCTTCTATAGAATAATAAACTAGGAATAAACTTATCATATAGGGCTTACTTATCATTGACACTTTTTCATGAACACCTTTCATTCTGGTGCCATAGCATGACATCTGCGTAACTACACCTCAGTCAGGGCAGCTAATACTATGCTTTCTATGTAGCTATAGTATTAGGTTTCTTTTTCTTTTCTTTTTTTTTTTTTTTAGATGGAATCTCACTCTGTCGCCCAGGCTGGAGTGCAGTGGCTCAGTCTTGGCCCACTGCAACCTGAGTCTCCCAGTTCAAGTGATTCTCCTGTCTCAGCCTCCTAAGTCACTGGGACAATAGGCTCCCACCACCACGCCAGGCTAAATTTTGTATTTTTAGTAGAGGCGGGGTTTCACCATGTTGACCATGGCTGGTCTTGAACCCCTGATCTCAAGTGTCAGCCTCCCAAGTGCTGGGATTACAGGCCTGAGCCACTGCGCCCAGTCAGATTTCTTGAAAGACCTTAAAGGGGTTTGTGCCACTGTTTGGACTCCCATCGGAACCTAGAGCTTGGAAAAAGTAGCCATCAAGTCAAATTAACATTTTTCACCTAGTCAGAACAAAAGCATTCTAATAAATACAAAAAGAGTGTACGTACAAGTTCCCACTCTAGGAAATGCATGTTCTCTCTGGTTGGTGGTACCAGGTTCATAGATATTAAATGAAAAGGAAGTGGAGCTTCTCAAGAGGGTGGGGGATAGTACACGAGCCTGACTTACTGGAAAGATGTGAGCTGTGGAGTCTCAGACAGCGGGTTCAATCCCAGTTCCGCTACCTCCCAGCAAAGGTGAAGTTAGTTACTTAACCTTTCCTGCTTCAGTATCAGGACAGTACCAGCTGCCCCACAGCTTTATTGGCAGGATTAAATAATACATTGAAAACACCTGAGGCCAGGCGTAACAGCTCACACCTGTAATCCCAGCACTTTGGGAGGCTGAGGCGGGCAGATCACCTGAGGTCAGGAATTTGAGACCAGCCTCGTCAACATGGTGAAACCCCATCTCTACTAAAAATACAAAATTAGCCAGGTGTCGTGGCTCTTGCCTATAATCCCAGCTACTCAGGAGGCTGAGGCAGAAGAATTGCTTGAACCTGGGAGGTGGAGGTTGCAGTGAGCCAAGATCTCGCCATTGCACTCCAGCCTGGGCAATGAGTGAGACCCCATCTCAAAAAAAAAACAAAAAAAAAAAAAAAGAAAAGAAAAGAAAACAAACACCAGGACGCCGCCATCATTCCTTCCCAGGTCTACACAGAGCTCACAGTGGCTCACAGCACCTCAGGGTACAGCCTGGCACTTGGTACACACTTCTCTAAAATGACCAATATATTTGCTCATAATTCTCCAGGAGCTCAGAACCTTAAAGATGGGGTCTGTGATTTGTTTTTGTTCGTTTGTGGGGTCTTTCTGGGAGAGTGCAAGGAAGGGGTATGAAAGGGAGAAACTCCAAAGTTTTTCCTGGGGTAGGGATCATGCTGTTACCATGAATGACTGCCCTGTGGCTTCAGGCAAGGTGACTGGAACAGCAAAAGGAGGATCAAATCAGCTCTGCAAATTCAATTCCTGATAACCTCAAGACCATGCAGCCCCACACTGAGTACAGATAGGCACCTAGTACAGCTTATCTGCACAAAGGAATGTCACCCTGGCAAAAACTACAATTTCAAAGGGAAAAAGTGTGCTATTGATAACGGAATGATATAAAATAGAAGAAAAATTGAAAATTAAGGTCTCTCATCAGTGTAAGGGAATGTCTGTTTCTTGATTTCAAACGGATTTTCATATTTGTGCAACTCTCCATAGAATATTTTGGATTTAAGTTAATTTGGTTTGCAAATAAAATAAAACTAATAGATAAATAAAAGGCAATAGTTGATGTCCATTCCTTAAAATAACTTTTTAATTAAATATTTGAGTCCAATATAACAACACTAATCACAAAACCCAGGGCGATCATTTCCAGATTTGTCAGCACATTAGAGTCACCTGATGGTCTCTTTAAAAGGCCAGGCCAGGCGTGATGGCTCACACCTGTAATCCTAGCACTTTGGGAGGCTGAGGCAGGTGGATCGTTTGAGTCCAGGAGTTCAAGACCAGCCTGGGCTACATGGTGAAACCCCCATCTCTACAAAAAACACCAAAAAAAATTAGCCGGGTGTTTTGGCGTGTGCCTGAGTAGCACCTCAGCTACTCAGGCTGAAGTGAGAGGACCACTTGAGCCCAGGAGTCCAAGGTTGCGGTGAGAGTGAGACAATATTGTGCCACTGCACTCCAGCCTGGGCGACAGGATCACTTGAGCCCAGGAGGCTGAAGGTGTGGTGAGACAAGACTGCGCCACTGCACTCCAACCTATCTCCAAAAAGAAAATGTCCAAAGCCCACGCCTTACCTTGGACCACTTAAATCAGAATCTCTTGCAGTGGAATTTGGGCATCAGTGGGTCTGAAAACTCTCCCAGGGCATTCCAAAGTGCAGAAAAGTGTAGAAACCACTTCTCTCTGACCTTGCTACTTAAGTATGACCCATGGATCAGTGGCATAACATCACCAGGAAGGTGTTTAGTAATCACAGACTCAGGCCCCACCCCAGACCCAACGGGTCAGAATTCCCTTTTCACAAGAACCACAGATGATTTGGGCATGCATTTAAGCAACAGACTCACTGCTCTAGGGCGCAGCAAACTATTCCATCCACCACTGTTCACAGGTAGTTTATTTCTGCTTCAGAAATGCAAAAGCAAGTGCAGAGAAGCAAGAACGGAGGTCCGAAAGCATTATTTTCTTAAAAAGTAAAGTTGGATAAATAAAAGGGCAAAGTTTGAGCCTAGGACATTTTTACAGATTATTCGGATATAAAATTTTTCAGATAAATTATTCTGCTATATGTCCCATAACATCATGCTATACATCTCAAATATATACAATAAAATGCATTTCTTTAAATAAAATGTTCCAAGTAATATTTTTAAAAAATTGTTCTGCTGTAACAACAAAAAAGTGCAATAATAACTACTATGCAAATGAGGGAAAAAGGAGACCAGAGGAAAGTTCGTTGGTTTGAACACTAGGTTTGAACAAAGCTTGCTGAAAGCCTATACATTGACAGACCATATCCCTTTTCCAAAATAAAGGATACACAAAGTCGCCTTTTTTATTTCATTTCAGAAACTTACATTACTTACCTCTGTATCTTATTCTCTCTGAATTCTCTATTTGAGTGGTATTTTGCTTATTTAATGCACTTTTGCAAACCTCTTAACATGTGTAATTAATGTATTCATAAAGTCTACCTTGAGGTTTTTGGGTGGCTTGAAATTGAAGAATGTAGTCAAATTATTTTGAGAAGCATTAAGTTCTAGGAGATAAGGCATACAACTCACACAAGATAAATCTGGGGGGAAACAGATACAGAATAAGGTGAGCCAATAAAATAACAAGACAAAGGCATTAAAAACAGTATACATGACCTCAGAATATTTTAAAATTATAACAGTTGCAAAGACATCTTAATTATTCCATATGAGTGAGAGGAATAAAATCAGGAGTATGTGAAACATACAAAAAAAAATGTGGAAAACTCTCGATGAGTCAATAATTTAATCCTCTTCCCCAGGGGTGGCCAATCCTTGTATGCCCTATTTTGGGGTCAGCCAAGTAACCAATCCCTGTGGCCTCTTCCTCATGCCCGCTCACTCTCCCGCTAACAGTGAAATGCTACAAAACTTGCCAGCCTTTGAGAAAAGGATGAGAAGGAAAAGCCTTGATAATCCTCTTGATAATTAGCCCCTAAATAACTAAATTAGATCTTTTCATAAAGAGTGGAAATGCCACAATTCAGAAACTCTCTTTGTTGTAAATTAAATTTTGTTTCAGTTGGATTTAGCACCAGATCGCATTAAGTATTTGAAGTGATTTAACTCATTGCTGTTATTTGATTTTTGACTCTGGATTGGATCAAATGCACATCCGAGTTTTGCATTTTATCCCAAGCACACACTTTGAATCTTGAATACTAAGTAAACGACTACTGTGCTAATAAAGGATACTGCTAATGGAATTACATATAAAAGATAAAAGATATGAACGATTGTTTTACATTTCTCTATGACTTTACAGCAGACACAGAGGTAGCGGAATGAATTAGGGAAGGAATCAGAAAGGGTCACACAGTAAGGGTTATTTATGGCCCTGTCTCTACCAATAAGTCCTTTCTCCGCCTGAAAATGGCAACAATACTAGCATTTCCCTCTCTCTCCTCGTTCTAGATCACAGTATGCGCTATTACAACCCCCTGGGGACGGCCTCTAGTGGAACAGTGAAGCCTCCTCACCCAAAGCCAAGCAAAGTGCTTCTACCTTTCTCCAGGTGGCACAGACACATGCAGATCTGGGGAAGGAAGCCAGTCTGGAGTAGCTGGGGCCCTGCCCTGAGATGGATGGGACACGCTGTGTAAGGGACCTCCTGGTATCTTCCCTTCTCAATAGTCACTGAAGCCAGAAAATTACCCCCAATTTCTATGTTATTTCTCTGGATGAAATCATGCCCTTCCTTACCAAATGTAAGTAGTTCTAGGAGAGACAGTACTTTGAGACATTAACACTTTGTTGGAAATGAATCAGCAAATCAAGGAAGAACTCTTTGAGGAAACCTAAGGAGAAACTGTGATTGCTTTCCAATTGGTATCAATTTGTCCACGCTGAGCTCAGCTACATGTCTGCCAGTAGTGGTCTCAACTCTACTAACTTCACAGGACACCCAGACCCTCCTGAAAGATGATCTTTCTGTGGACAGGTAAATGGAGATCTTTCTTGAAGCAGAGGCAGCAGTTAGTACTTAGCTAGAGACAAAGAGATGGTGAGCGCATTTCACACACTGTAGATAGCCAGTGTTTTCATATCAAGACAGAAAAAAGTCCCTGGTCTGGGTTGCTGGACTTTGAACTTGAGCTGGCCTGTTGTCCCTATCAATGCAGTGACCTCCTTGCCCACCAGAGGGCAGGAGCTCCTTGTGTATCCATCACCGATTCTCAGCGTGTGGTCCCGGACCAGCAGCATCAGCCTCATCCAGGAGCTTGTTCGAAATGCAAATTCCCAGGCCCCGCCCCAAACCTACCGAATCAGAAACCCTGAGAGTGGGGCCCAGAAATCTGTGTTATCAGGGCTGCCAGGTGATTCGGACGCAGTCTGAAGTTTGGCCTACACCAGGAGACCAGTGAGGCTGTCATCACAAAAAGAAAAATACGCTGTACCTTACACACGGGAGGCTTTTAAACAGTTGATGAACTAATGAAATGTGCCATCTAAGGTTCATGAGTACTGATCTGGCTGAAGAGGAACGCCTGGAGCATAACCGTGGGCTCCCTGCTCCTGTTGTCAGCACTGAGCATTGGCAAGGCCCCCACCACTCCGCGATTTCCTACCGGGCAAACGGAAACAACCTCGGAGGTATGGCGTAGGCCAAGTGCTCCTGCCAGAAACACTAGAAAAGGCCTTCTGATGAGATGACCATCTGAGATTTGCTTTAAAATAACCCTGGGGAAGCGGGGCAGGGAGGTATATAGATGGACTGATAATTGTTGAACCCAAATATTCATTCCAAAATTCTATTTATGCACATATTTGTAACTTTCCATAATAAAGCTTTAGAAAACTGGAAAAAAAAATAATTAAAAGTCTTTCAAAAACAGTAGCATTTTAAGAATGAAAACGAGCTAGAATATTTCTTAATCGTTAAAAAGTGGACTTTAATTATTAGGGTCCTAGAAGGGGGAAAATAAACCCAAAATCAAACAGAGAAAACATATCAGCAACATTTATTTGTCATAAAAAAGGCAGGCAAAAGAAGCAAGCAGAAAGATTATCAGTGAAGAAAGCAGGTCAGAAGCAATGATTTGCTCACTTCCCTAGAAATCTAAAGAAAAACATTGTACACTGTCAACTTCAAATAAGATCAGAAAAATACAAACAAGGATCAAGCTTTGAAGAAAATTTGACAATGGTAGGACTAATTTCATTAAATGTGAACAAGGTGTCATAACAAATATATTATATAGAACTACAAATGGTGGAGTTAGAGTTGAAAGAATCAACTAAATAAAGACAGCAAAAAAATAATGAAAAATATGTATCTGTGAATCCCTGGTGCTCAATAATAAGGATAAAAGAGCTAACAGATTTAAAACACAAAATGTAGGCCCAGGCACAGTGGCTCACACCTATAATCCCAGCACTTTGGGAAGCCAAGGCAGGCAGATCGCTTGAGCCCAGGAGTTCGAGACCAGCCCGGGCAACACGGTGAAACCCCATGTCTACAATCAATACAAAAAATTGGGCATGGTGGCATGTCTGTAGTCCTAGCTACTCAGGAGGCTGAGGTGGGAGAATTGATTGAGCCGGGGATGTCAAGGCTGTGTGAGCCGTGATCACACCACTGCACTCCAGCCGAGGTGATAGAGCAAGACCCTGTCTCAAAAATAAGATGGCTGGGTGTGACGGCTAATGCCTGTAATCCCAGAGCTTTGGGAGGCTGAGTTAGGCAGATCACATGAGGTCAGGAGTTCAAGACCATCCTGGCCAACATGGCGAAACCCTAACTCTACTAGAAATACAAAAAATTAGCCAGGCGTGGCGGTGCATGCCTGTAATCCCAGCTACTCCGGAGGCTGAGGCAGGAGAATCACTTGAACCTAGGAGGTGGAGGTTGCAGAGAGCTGTGATCATGCCACTGCACTCCAGCCTGGGCAACAGAGTGAGACTCCATCTAAAAAAAATTTTTTTTTTTAATTTAAAAAATAAGATTTTAAAAATGCAAAATAAGGAATGTAATAGAATATAAATGCAAAAGCAAAATAAAGAAAATAATCCATTAAAGAAAAAAAAGACTAATTCATCTGCACTGAGTAACTAACAAAGGAAAAGAAAAGAAATCATTAAATATTCAGGGAGCATTGAAGAAGTAATGATCAATCTCTTAAAAGGAAAAAATAAAACCAACATTCCATCTCCTAGTCTTAAATATCATTGATTGCATCTCAGCCACATCATAATATTGCAGATCTGTGCCTTTTTCTCTCTCATCAGTTGTCGGTGCCTTTCTTGCATGGAAAGCAAAGGATCAATATGTAAATTGATACACAAATTAGTTATATCAAGTTTGGTATTATTAAACCGTATTACATACTGCAACATTTAAGTTTTCAGAAAATTCAGTGATCAATCTAGAATGACAATTACATACCTTCAATTTTATTCACTGAAAGATCCAACTTCTGTAGGTGAACATATCCACAGAGAATGCTAACATCAATTAAATTACAACCCTGAGAAAATAAAAGGTAAAAGACTTTAATGTTGCTTTATCAGGTTACTACTCAGCCTTCTTGCAATAACTGTTGATGGAAAGAAATCCAGAATTTCTTTCACAAGTATAGAAGAAGGGAGAGAACAAAATCTGAAGCCTGCTACTAATAGGATCTCAAAACAGATGCCATTAAAAAAAAAAAAGGCCCTTCCTTTGAAGAAAATAATAGCTTAGTAATATTAGTGTTGTTAGCAAAAACAAATACAACACAAAAGGCCAATTTAAAGCAGTGTTCATGGAGACCGTTAGAACAGAGTCTTTTTTTTTTTTCTTTTAATAAATCACACAATAGCAATAAAGACAAGGCCTTTATCTAGTAGAAGAAAAGAAAAAAAATTTAAATGAAGTTTTAAAGAGAGTTCACAGCTCATCAGGAGATCATTAATAACAATACTACCTACACTTTCACCGGGTTCATTTTCAAAGCTCTTTCACAATAATCGCATCTGATCAAACACAGCTGTGAAATCTGTAGGGCAGCTTACTCCCAATTTACAGGTGAGGGGTGTGAGGTACAGAGAGGTATGTTAATAGCCTGAAATCACACAGCAAGTTAGTGATAGAGAAGCAGTATCTAAGTCTCGAATCCTTGTCCAAAATTCTTTTCAGGAAATCTTGATTCTAGTCAACTTCAAGTGAGGTTGAGGGGAATTCGGTTGAGTGGAACAAAGACTCCTATGACTGTTTTATGTCGTGATGTCAGAGTCAGAAAAAAAGCAAACCAATGAAGAGTCATTACAAGCAGGTTCTCATATAGAATAATGGTGATTGCTTAATAAAGGCCGCTAGAACAGTAATAATAAATAAACACTTACTGAATATTTACTATGTATAAGGCATTGTGCTTGGCATGATGAGAAATACAATGATGGAAAAGAGCTATACTGTGCCCTTAAGAAACTTACGACTTTGGTAGAAGAGAAGATATGTACACAAGTAATAAGAGAAAGTAAAAAAATAACACGTAACATAAGTAAGACATAAAGGAAAAAAAGAAAATCACCAAACCAGGCAACTCTAAGAAAGTGTATTCAGTAAGACAGGTTATTAAGTCAAAGTAATTCAACGTGTAATATCTCAAATGTAAGGAGGTCAGTGGCAAAATAAATTAAGCTTCAGTCCATCCAGCTGAAATAAGATTTAAAGGATTGCTTTTTGGGGTAGATCAATTTAAGGCATAGCAGTACCTACATAAGTAGAATATTGATTGAAAGGGGCTTGTGTGGGGATGCATTGGCTGCTGGAATTATATACCATATTCCAGCATCGAACACAGTGCAATGCATACAGGGTGCTCCCTGTATGTTATTGCCTGACTGGCTGAGTCATCCATAAAATGTTATAAAGTGAAAATAGAAGAAGATTACTGTTTTAATATGCTGACCTTGAAGGACATGCCCATGGAACTAGCAAAGGTGAAAACAGCTTAACATTTCTTGCATAGCTTACTCATTCAAATCCAAGATAGAATAGGCTTACAGTGAATTATATATACCCTTTCGCCAAATCATGGTGCCATGGTAAAATTTCAATGCACGTTTTTTTTTTTTTTTTTTTTTTTTCTCATATGTACCTAAATTTACTCTGTGGATCTCCAATGAATACTTAATGCTTTATAATATAAGGAGGCAAAACGACTTAAATTGTTTTCCTAGGACTACAGAGAAACAAAATGAGGAAAGAAGCAAGTATTCCCAGTAGTTTGCTCTTACAGCCTCTCTTCTGATAAAATTGAAGCCAAGATTTTGTGCTACTCTATGACGAGTACTGAAATCTTAAAAACTGATGAATAATAATAGATTTTTTCCTTTAATGATAGGTATCTTTTGGAAAGTAAGATATAGCTCAAAGCCTCTTATTTCTTGACATACTTAGTGGGGAAAGTCAATATCAAAATACTTTGTTCCGTTGGATTCAGATATAAAGTTTAGTGCTTCTTCCACTGATCAGAGAGAAAATTCTTAGAGTCTTTGATTGGTTTTACAGAATCAAATTCAACCTCCTGGAAAGAAAGCATTGATTACTATAATATAGACTACTTAAGATGAAAGAAATAGAGCGTGAAGAGAATGAAAACTAGGAAATTTGGGGGGCTGATTACTGGATTGGTCAGAGCCCTTTGGAGTCTAATATTTACGTAAATATCTCTTATCAACAGTCTCCGTCAAATGCGAGGCTCTTTCTGCCATCACAAAAGCTATGAGTACTGAAGAAAATCAATATGGTCTAGCCAGCGTCAAGCTGTAGCCAGCCAATGGAGATTTTGTCATACTCACTGACAAAGTCAGATTGAGGTAGACTTGCTCAGTCCCAGAGCCTGAGCGCCCCAAGTGATGGAGTGCTTCGGCCACGGCCTCCTCTCTCAGGACCCCGTCAAATTCCTCCTGTAAAACACCCAGAAAGGTAGACAAAGAAAAGACTCTCATTAGGAAAGAAACAATCTATCTTGTCATATCCAGCACTTATTTAGTATATTTTATACCCAGGAGCTGAGCCCTCCAAAATTTACCAAGCCCCCAAAAAATTCTGTGTTGATAACATATACGTATTACATATAATTAAATAACTATCTGCCAAATCAATGTTTTCATTGGCACTGATTTTTTCAGGTGGTCACTTGCATTAGGTATTCAAAGTTGAGTGAACACTGTAGCGGTAAAACAGTAGTGTCAGTGGTGGTATTGAGTGGTTCTCTATTCCAGACACTGCACTAACAGCTCTCAATGGATGAACTCATTGAATCCTTTGGACAACACTGAGATAGGTACTCTTATCTCCACTTTACAGACGGAAAAATTAGGGTTTGGAGTTTAACTTGCCTGAAACTAAACAGATAGTATGTGACAGAGCTGGAATGAAAATCCCAATCTGTCCAGTCCCAGGGCAATTCTCCAAAACTGCCCTAACCACTGCATTTGACTGCTTACCCACACCCTAAAGGATAGTTACATCAAATTAAGGCAATTATTTCTCTAAATCTGGTATTCTTGCTGGAGAAAACAGGTCCTTCAGTTCACTTCCTGTTAGTCAATGTTGCTAGATTTATAAAATGTACAAGATTATTAAAAAGGTGATGATCATTTTCATAAGAAGGTTGGCCCTTGGTCTATAGACATCACATGGACCAATGGCACCCTGACACGCCCTTCCTCCAACAATGACAGACAAAGAGATAACAGGTAGGTCAGTATCATGTTTGTGCTGCTTTCAGCTCCATAATGACCAACGCATTGACACTGACATCAACATGAGGACACAAAACATAGTGATCACATCAGTCACACCGACATAAATAACCATGACTAGCATATGGACTACAATGGCAAAATACCCTTTTTCTAAGTCCTCTATATGAATTCAGGAATCAACAGTGCTGCTCCGGCTGTAGGTACTGACGACATACACATGTAGGCTTGTGCTATTATAAAGAGTTTCTTTCCTGGCAAGTTTCCACTGATTCAGGGAAGTAAATACCACCAACGGGCAGGCAGCACATGGCTTCAGAATTGGGCAGGCGTGGCTTGAACCCCAGCCCTGCCATTTTGGATGTGTGACTTTGGGGAGGTAAAGTTTTCACTGAGCCTCGTGGTTTTCAGCTATAAATAGGAAATGTTATTACCTTTGAAGAAGTTCAGGACGTGTCGCTCTAAAATATGCCACATTGGTATATTGATTATTTTGAGCTGAAGGCACTTGAAAAACAGCAAACGCAGGGAAAAGCTCTTTCTGAACTCCCTTTAGCTGCCTAAAGGCAGATCCTCCAAAAGAAACTCAGTTGTCCTCAAATCCTCCCCACTGGTGGTTTCATCAAACACGGAAGAATGACTTTTACCCACTCAGGAGAGGAGACCAGAAGTCAATGTCACACTCAGACGGACTTTGTCACAAACTCTCATGCCTCGTGTCTGTTTTTCTAAGAAACTATTCCTTCCCTAAAAAGCATTTACTCTCCCCTAAGCGACCTGCATCCCTTCTCCCCTTCTCCTATTGAGATGGTACATAACATCTCAAATCTCACTGCTTTTTTGATTATTCACTTTTATTTTTTCCTGCAATGTCCCCCACAAACATTACAAATTTATTAAAACTTAATACATGTATAATACCTTTTCTCCTGTTAATCTACCTGTTGTCAGTTTATTTTATAGACCCAGCTATAAAAGCCAGGAGAGTAGAGGGAAAGTCATTCCTTCCCTGTACCTTTTTTTAATATTTTTGGAGAAAGGAAAAAAATGGATATAAAACTCACAGCACAGTATGTGCAACACAGTGTTCCCAGTAGACGACGATTTTTGTTACTACCAATTGATGAAGTCAGAAATTCCGCATCTTAATGTTTCACTCATCTATGCCACTCAGCCTGTTCACAAAATGGGCAAAACACATTTACTTTTCTAAATGAAGTTCTAATTTATTACATAAGGCCGGGAAGGAATGTTGCCTTCCCTCCTAACTTTCCACCTAGCCCTCTGAAGTTCATCCATTTCCTGGAAATATGAAGACACTGCATCTTCACTTCTAGCAGGTGGACACTTATTTTTCAAAGTAGCCACTGACATGGAGATGAGCAACACTGTCACCATTTCTCCTTGGGGAAGGCAGCACTCTGCACAGTAACCTCCTCACACCTCCTGAGGTTCCTGACATTTGGCAGTATCATGTCTTCTCCTTCTGATCTTTGGTCATTTTCAAGCTCCTGTCACTACCTTGAGTGGCTTCAGAATCCCTATGGATGGCCATCCAACACCCTATTCCCAGCACATGCACACACGCACAATTCTTTACTGCCTCAGCTCCGGACAGCTTACTCTCACGGCCATGCCCTGGACCTAGTCACCATGCTAAACTCCTCCACCCTGGAAACCTCAGACCCCAGTGTTCCACTCTAATCCCACAACTGCTTATCCTTCAACCTGTCTAGCACCTGTTGAACTTGTTCACTGACCACAACAAAATCTCCAGTCTGTTCACAGATAGACACCTTTCTCAGAGTCTATCTGTTCCCGTCTAACTATACTCCCTTCCCTACTGGGTAGCCCATGGGCAATTTCTTTTTCCTTTTTCTTTTTTAAGACATGGTCTTGCTCTGTCACCTGGGCTGAAATGTAGTGTTGTGATCTCAGCTCAAAGCCTCAACCTCCCAGGCTCAAGCCATCCTCCCACCTCAGCCTCCAAAATAGATGGGTCTACAGGCATGTGCCACCATGCCTGGCTAATTTTTATCATTTTTTAAATAGAGGCAGGGTTTCACCATGTTGCCCAGGCTGATCTCAAACTCCTGGGCTCAAACGATCAGCCCACTTCCAAAGTGCTGGGACTACAGGCACGAGCCACCACACCTGGTCCCATAGGCAATTTCAATTTCTCTTTATCTTCAAGTCTCTGATCCTTGTCCCCTGGTTACAACTACCCCATCCATATACAAATCAGAATCAAGTTCACAATCAACTGCTGCATTGAGGCAGGACTGTGTCATGTTCATCATTCATCAGGGGAAAAAAAATCTCTATAGAATACCCAGCACATGCCAGCCACTATGCTTGGCTCAATGGATAAGACATAGTGAATCAGTGAACAGATATGGTGCCTGTCGATAAGGGATTTACAGTTCAGTCTGGGAGACAGACAAGTATGCAAACAATTTTTGGATTTGATAAATAATATAATAGAGATAAGCAGTGTCTGCTGACTATGAGCAGGGCCCCCATTGTATGTCAGTACCAGGGTGGAGTAAGAGGTTAGCAAAATCTTCCTAGGGCTCGAGAGCAATTCAATTGAGACCCAAATTGTGAGTTACTCTGGCCAAAGGGAAGATAAGGCTGAAGAGTGAGCCAAGAAATAGTATTACAGGCAAAAGGGGCAGCATGTACAAAATCCCAAAGGGAAAAGCAAGCATGGCCTATTGAGAGAACGATGAAGGTTCAGGATGGCTGAAGCCTAAGTGTGAAGGAGGCAAACAGTGGCTCACACATAGTGAGTGCTCAAACATGGCTTGAATGAATGAATACACCTCTTCTGCCCCCTAGCTGCTGAGTGGGCTGGAGAAGACCCCACAACCCTGCATCCTGGAGTCCCTGTAAAGCGGACTTTCAGCTGGGCCTCTTTGCTATGAAACAGTCTCCCGTTCTTCATCACCCCGTTTTCAATTCCCCTTCTTGACTAACCCAGCTCTCCATTACTCTCAAGCTGTGCAGTGTCTCAACTCCTTTGCCCTCTTCTCTCCACTAATGCCATTCTCTTCTACTTCTGAGACAAAGTGGAAGCTCTCAGATGTTAAGCCTCTCAGCTTCCTAGGAGCACCTGTCCTAATGCTTCTCACTCAGGTCTTAGAGGAATACTGTGCCTTCTCTCTACTCAGGGTCCCACCCCCTTCTCTTTCCTCAGGGACCATTCTTGCCCCCTTTCATCTGTGTTTTGTTTTTGTTTTGTTTTTTTTTTTTGGAGACGGAGTCTTGCTCTGTCGCCCAGGCTGGAGTGCAGTGGCCGGATCTCAGCTCACTGCAAGCTCCGCTTCCCGGGTTTACACCATTCTCCTGCCTCAGCCTCCGGAGTAGCTGGGACTACAGGCGCCCGCCACCTCGCCCGGCTAGTTTTTTGTGTTTTTAGTAGAGACAGGGTTTCACCGTGTTAGCCAGGATGGTCTCGATCTCCTGACCTCGTGATCCGCCCGTCTCGGCCTCCCAAAGTGCTGGGATTACAGGCTTGAGCCACCGTGCCCGGCCTTCATCTGTGTTTTGAACCCACCACTCTCTACTGTTCCCACTCCAGCTATATAAATGTGTCAGACTCTTCTGTCCTACAGAGGCTCTCTTCAGTTCTGCAGGTTCCTTTAGCTATAAACTAGAGTTTCCTTTAATAACCAATCTTCTCTAGAGTTGTTTGTTTTTTATGCCTTAGTTCTCCTTTCCTCGGCTCCCAACTAGTCTTCAACTTCACTTAGCCTCCTGTTCACCCATCTCATAAAAACCACATGGGCCAATGTCTCCAATGACCCTCAAACAGGCAAAATGAAGGAGCACTTTTTAGACCTCTTCCCACTTAACCTATTTGTAGCGTAACTCATTCCCATCTTCTTCTTCTTTTTTTTTTTTTCTTTTTCTTTTGAGACAAGGTATTTCTCTGTCACCCAGACTGGAGTGCAGTGGCATGATCATAGCTCACTGCAGCCTCAAACTCCTGGGTTCAAGTGATCCTTTTGCCTCAGCCTCCCAAGTAGCTGGGACTAGAGGTGCATACCACTATGATCCATCGGCTAATTAAAAAAAAAAAAATCTTTTATAGAAATGGGGTCTCACTATGTTACCCAGACTGGTCTCAAACTCTGGCCTCAAGCTATCCTCCTGCCTCTGGCTCCCAAAGTGTCAGGATTTCAGGCATGAGCCACTGCACCCGGTCATCATGTTCTTGAGACTCTTGGCTTCCGTATCATATAGGTCTTCTTTCTCCTCCTACTTCTACCAGTCCTTCCCAGTTTTCTTCCCTGCTTCTTCATCTGCCTACCACTTCAATACCCTTAGTATCTGTACCTTTATGGTTCTATTTGTGGTCTTTTCTCTCCTATTCCTTCCGGGATGACTTCCCAGAATCTAGTGGTGATGATTCCCACGTCTCCTACTCTGAGATCCCTGCCCTGATTCCCAGTCATATGGTTCATATATCCAATTCCTTAACACATAGCTCCATCTGTCCCTGATTCCTATGACAGACAACAGCCTTAATATTACCCCAGACCATGCCATAGGCCTAACAGTCATCCTAGACTTCTAATATTTAGTTTGTAACTGAACCACCTTAAATACTTTGAATATATTTTATCTTTAGTTTCCATTCCCACTGCCACTGCCTTAATCCAAGCTCTTCTCACTCCCCCCTGGATTTTGCTAGAATCTTCTCACTGATCTCCTTGCCTCCAGTATTACCATCCTCCAATCTAATACCACCTGGCCAACAGAGCAGTTCCCCACTGTGTAGAGACCCAAGTCCATGTTCCTACAGTATCACAGTGCCCTCCACAATCTCACCCCTACCTAGGAGGCTTCTTCTGTTCTCACCTGTAGCTCATCACTAGGAAAAGCTGCCACCTGCCTGCCCACACACCACCTCTCCACCCAGGCAAGAGTCTCCTTCCCCTGAAGTCTTCAATGTCCCTGCAATCCAGGTGTCAGCTGTACTCATCTCTGTAGGACATACTACAGGTATGCTGAATTGCTACTATTTACTCACATTCTTGTGTCACTGAGAGCAGGGACCATGTATGTCTTCAATCATGTTCTCATCTTTTTCTACAATTACTGTTATTATTTATTGCAGCCATAATTTTTTGAGAGTCTATTCTGTATGAGACACTATAGTAAGAACTTTAAATATAGAGTTTCTTATTAAATTTGATGTTCATAACTATCCCAGGAGTAGGTATTATTACACATATTAAGGGACTGAAAAGTAGTGTTTTTCATGCATCAATTTTTGGGCCCAGAAACTTGTGCTCTGTACAGTCAAAGAGTGCTTTCTGCATAGCGATCATTCAGTAAATGCTTGTTCAATGAAGGCTAAATTAATCAAATCACTTAATGGGCTGTAGTTAGCAGATAAAAACATGTAAGTTACTATTTGTATTACTAACTTTATCAAAATATATTATGATAAGCGTTTAACATATAGGATCTCATTTAATTTTCACAATTGTTTAAGTATTATTATAATTCCCACATTAACAATGAGAGAGGTTAAGTAACTTGCTCAAGATCTCACAAATAACAAAAGGCTAAATCAAGCCTCAGACACAAATCTTTGGTTCCAACAGCAGTGTTTTAAACAGGTGGTCCATACTGCCTCGTTTACTTCATAAGGGCTTCCGAGGTTTAAGGTATATTGTATTAAAGGCACTCAATAATCATTGTGACCATCATAGCATTGCAAAGGTGCTAAGCTGGGAATAAACTGGGAATAACAGGCTAAGATGGGAATAATAAATCACTGAACATGAATTTCCAAATGTTTCTTTTTAAAACTTTGTTTCAGTTTATTTAGCATATTAATATGTATGCAATACTATGAAAAGCCAAAATAGAATAAAAACACAAAATTAATATTTAGAATGGAAATGGAAGAAATAATGAACCTGTTCCACACGTGTCTTACAAGCCAAAAAGGAATAGCTAGTTCATGTCAACCCCTTCTACGGTTTGTTAATGGCATACTGAAGACAGATTAACAATGGTGCTAATGAACCCCACAGCCGAAGAGCTATGTGTTAATTAGAATAACAAAATATACTGGTGGTTCATTTGTGAATTCCTCTGGGGGGGAAGCTGGTGGAAACCATACAAACATCTCAAAGCTGCAAAAACACTGCTAGAGTTTTGCAATAGTCACTGTTAAAGATAGAAAGTAAATCACCAAAAGACAAAAGAAGTAATAATGAACAGAATAATTAATAGCTTTCTATGGTCAACTTTAAGCATAACTAATGGGAACTAGCTCACATAGAAGGAAGTAAAAAAAGAGGAAAGACAAAATGGAGGAAGAGGATGGGAAAAAAAAAAAAAAAAACAGGCCAAATGTTGAAAGTGAACAGAAGGACATGACAAAAGAAGGGGAACCCAAGTGGTTAATAGAAGGATCAGAGTAAAAGAAGACACTGCAGCTTAGAAAGGGGAGAATAAGGAGAAATAGGACAAATGAGGAAAGGAGTTTGTGAAAGGGAACAGGCATAATAGAGAAATATGTTTGGCCTCAAAGAGAAAAGGTGACTATGAATAGATGCAAAGATGCAAAGAGGGGAAACCAGAAGAATATCACAGAATGAGAGCACTGAAAATATCCTAGTCTGGGCACAGTGGCTCATGCCTGTAACACGAGCACTTAGGGAGGCTGAGGTGGCCAGATTGCTTGAGCCCAGGAGATTACGACAAGCCTGGGCAATATAGCGAGACCCCCGTCTCTACAAAAAATACAAGAATTAGCCAGGCGCTCTGATGTACACCTGTAGTCCCTGCTACTCAGGAGGCTGAGGCAGGAGGATTACTTGAGCCTAGGAGGTTGAGACCGCAGTGAGTCATGACTGCACCACTGTATTCCAGTCTGGGTGACGGAGTAAGACCCTGTGAAAGAAAGAGAAGAGGAGAGAAGAGGAGAGGAAAGGAGAGGATGGGGGGGGTGGGGGGGAGGGAAGAGAGGGAAGGAGAGGGGAGCGGGGAAGAAAGGCAGGAAGGAGAGACTGGAGGGGAGGGAGGGAGGAAGGGAGGGAGGGAAGAAAGAAAGAAGGAAAGAAAGAAAAAGAGAAGGAAGGAAAAGAAAGAGAGAAAGAGAGGAAGGAAGGAAGGAAGGAAAGGAAGGAAGGAAGGAAAAGAGGGAGGGAGGGGAAGACAGGAAGGAAGGAAGGGAGGAAGGAAGGAAGAAAGAAAGAGAGAGAGCGGGAGGGAGGGGAAGGAAGGAAGAGAAAGAGGGAGAGAGGGGAAGGCAGGAAGGAAGGGAGAGAGGAAGGTAGGAAGAAAGAAAGAAAGAAAGAAAGAAAGAAAGAAAGAAAGAAAGAAAG
>NC_045441.1:123216497-123321793 GCF_002776525.5 Piliocolobus tephrosceles | reverse complement strand
AAGAAAGAAAGAAAGAAAGAAAGAAAGAAAGAAAGAAAGAAAGAAAGAAAGAAAGAAAGAAAGAAAGGGAGGGAGGAAGGAAAAAAGGAAGGAAGGAAGGAAAAGAGGGAAGGAGGGGAAGCAGGAAGGCAAGAAGGGAGAAAGGAAGGTAAGGAGGGAGGGAGGAAGGAAGGAAGGAGAAGAAAGAAGGAAAGAAAGAAAGAGAAAGAAGAAAAGAAAATATTCTACTTCTCTACATTATGTTTACTTCTGAAAAGAATTTCATGCCATTTATACTGTCAAGGAAAAGGAAAGGGGAGAGAAAACCTAAAGAAAACTTTGAAATTAAGAAAAACTATTGAATCTAAGTTTCCTGGCAGCCAAGACAAAGAGAAGAACCTAACAGTGTGTTGAAACGAAGCAAATTAGGCCGGGTGCGGTGGCTCATGCCTGTAATCCCAGCACTTTGGGAGGCCAAGGTGGGCGGATCGCGAGGTCAGGAGATTGAGACCATCCTGGCTAACATGGTGAAACCCCGTCTCTACTAAAAATACAAAAAAAAAAAAAAAATTAGCTGGGCGTGGTGGCCCACACCTGTAGTCCCAGCTACTCAGGGGGCTGATGCAGGATAATCGCTTGAACCCAGGAGGTGGAGCTTGCAATGAGCGGAGATCGCGCCACTGCACTCCAGCCTGGTGACAGAATGAGACTGCATCTCAAAAAACAAATAAATAAAATAGAAAGGAAGCAAATTAAATTACGCGTTTGAAAGAAGGCAATTTATTAGAAGCCAAGAGAAAAAAGGGATGTGATGAGAAGTGAAAAAGGACAAGAAGACAGCAGTGGACTAAGAAAGGAAAAGGACGACAATAAGCGTAAGAAAGAAGAGGAATTGTGTGGTGGTCAGAAGAGGTATTGTAGAAAGGAGGGAATCGAATCAGCAGTCAGGTGAAACGTGAAGCCGCCACTCCAGTCAATACAGGTGGGATGATGGGAACATTCCCCACATCCTAAAATACTCCCAAAACGAGCTGACTGTTTGAACATTCTAGGGCTCTTTTCTGGTGTGTTGTGCATGTTGCTTGTATAAGGCATATGCCCCTGACAGAAGTAATGTATTCAACGTTTAAGTCACTTAGTCTTTGAAGAAGCACTTTCAAAAGAGGATTATTATTATTATTATTATTATTATTATTATTATTATTATTATTCCTGGAGGGAGGCTGACGGGACTAAAACTGAGGAAGAGTGTGGAAGTATGTCATAGCCATGAGCAACAGGTGCTGGCAATGTCAGAGATGAATTCTGCCTATTCACAAGACTGTCAAAGTATCATTTTGAAAAAGCTAAAGCCATAATTCCCAGACAATTATCTAGACACTCTTTCAAAGTGATGCTGTGTTAACTTGACTCATAAGAAATCAAATGTGTTAATGAAAAAAAGAAAGGAGATATTTAGAGCTATTTCAGGCAGGGGGTGAGAAAATGGGGTAACAGACAGGGGAAGAAAAGAAGGGGAAGAGGCGTTCCTGCAGGCGAGAGAGCCTGAGAAGGTGTGGGAAGCTTCGGGCTGGTGGGGGTGCATCGGGAAGCTGCCGCTGAAGTAGCAGGGCCTGACGGCTGGACGAGGAAGCCAGGGAGTGAGGGGTGGGGGTGGGGGGGGAAGACACACCTCCAAATTCAGCATTTCGGACTCTGAGGACTCCTCGGATCTCGCCTCGCCCTCGCTCTGATCTTCGTCTCCGTCCGCGTCCAGCTCCTGATAGGGGTGCATGAGCTGCTGGAGCAGGTAGGAGGAGGCTATGTTAGACCTGTCTTTCGTCTTCTGCCCCATGGGAAAAGAAGACCAGCAAGGCTGACGCTCTTTTTCTGAACGAAACTGTAACGATCGGGCTCCAGTTTGGGATCTGCCCAAGCCTCTCAGGAGAGAGGCAGCTCTGGTCCTCAGGAGGGCCCTCTTGGTGGTCGCCATCTTGTTTAGCGGGGTTGCCTAGGAGACTGACCCCCGGCAAGGGGAACCGCAGGGGATTCTGGGGCCTGTAGTCTCCTCCGCGCGTGCTCGCCTTCTGCAGGCGGGGCAGTGGGAGCTCCACTTGACTTTTCTTTTTTTCAACCTCTTGTTATTTTTCTCTCTTTGGTCCGTTCTGTTCGCTTATCTTTCTTGTTTTCACCTCTTTTCGCTATACCCCCTTTCTTTGTCTCCAGCTGTTTCCTCCCTACCGTGAGACCCCTCTTAGAGTTTTGTCATCCCACGCTAGGATCGCAGGTGCGCCACGGTTCCCGCTTCATTCCCAAAGGGCTCTTTCCGCAGAGTTGTACTTTGGAAGTGTCTAATGTCTCTAAAGCTGACTGTAGGAAAGCTAGTACCATTGAAATTTATGCAGAGCGCGATGCTAGGAGATGAGGGTGCATACAAGTGAAATAGAAGGCATGGTTCCTGTCCTTATGATTTAATTGCAGATAATAAAGAGAAACTACCGGACGACGTCTGAGAGCTGATTTCCAATTAATTTACATTCCCCACCCCCACCCCCCAATGATAAGCCTTGTCCTTGGGGAGAAAAACTGGCAGTGGTCTAACAATCCAAACAGAGAGAGAAAAAAACTGCTGTCAAATTGACACTGTATCTGAAAGCGTCTGAAAAGCTATTAGCATCCCATAAATAATTATATTAGTCAAGTGACCTGCATTGGCAATTATTTTAATATTGTTGCATAGGCTCTCTTTGCAGTTAAAAAAAAATACTCTTTCAAGATAACAAAGCGTGATTTTATGCTAGTGTGATTTTATGTGACCCAAATCCCATAGCCTTAAGCTCCACAAAGTCGACACTCTATAGAAAAGCAGAATGAAAATTATAGTAACTATTATTACCATAGTGATGACAATAGAGATCCTTGCAGGGAAGTAACCCTCATCCTCCTGGCCTTACAGGGCCTTTTCTGCACGCTTCAATGACAGCAATTGCAAATATAAAATGATCCTGTCAATGGCTGTCAGGGGAGAAGGAGAAAAAATCCTTATGGACACCATCCATTGACTATTATCTTTCTCAGTGCTTGAGGGGCCGTTAAAACTGACATAAAGCTTTCAGAATTACCTTCCTTCATTATCTTGCTAGTCATAAATGTAAAGGCCATAAGCAAAGTATCTCTTTCTGCCAGGTTCATCTTGCTTTTTGCTTATTTCTTTTTCCAATAAGTAGATATTCCTCCAAGGGAATTTTCCCCACCCTAACCCTCGTAGGGCTTGGCTTTGGCTAAGTGACATAGGAAAGAATCAGGCAGAAAGTGTAAAAATGCAAATCTCGATCGTTTTTCTTTTTTTCAGTAACTTAATCAGCGTTTCTAGTGAGTTTCACCAATGTCGGTCTATTGAGGACAGTGTCTGAAGGCAGTCAAAGAATAATTTTCAAAAAGTTAAAAAGAGCATTCTTATATAAAAAATAGAATGAAGCACATGTGAAAGATTCTATTCGACTCACTAATTAATGAAGAAATCAGGAAGATAGTAATTAGGTATTCAGAGTCCATGAGAAAAGACATTCTGAAATAAGTTTGCCAAGTTATAGACAAAACTGGTTAATGTCCCACGGGGCAATCAAACTATAGCCTTTGAGGTCATATGGTCTAAGAATTCTGCTTCCTTTCATCTTCACATCTACGCTCTGTCTATCCTCATTAGACAGATGAGACCACTGAGCCTCAGAGAAGTTAAATAACTCAGAGAGGTCAAAAGCTAAGTGGTGGTACTGAAGTTCAGACCTAGAATGACCAACTCCACAGTCCACCTTCAACTACCACTTTTGCGTGTGAAAAAAAATGTGAGTCAAGATAAAGCTACGCAATAAGAGGTCTCAGAAGAAAAAATACATCAGTCGAGGTTTTTTAAGTATTAATGAAGAATTCATTCAGAGAAAAACCTTTTCATATAAAACCATAAAATACAAAAATCTGAATGAAACTACAAGTCCATCTTATCCCAATTCTTTTTACAGAAGAAATTAATAGCCTTCAGGGGCTAATGACTTGCCCCAAATTGCCAGGCTTGTAAGCCCCAGAGCAGGAATTAGAGTCTAGACCTCTTGTTGCTCAGGTTTTGCTCATGCTAGTTCACCAAACTGCTCACTAGGCTGGACTTTTACTAATAGAATCCCTACTTTGGGATTCTGGGCATCGAATTACAAGGCATTGTATCCATAAAACAAGTTATTTTATCAGGCAGAGAAGACAGAATTAGAGGGAGAGGAGGTGAGGGGAGGAACTATTTACTCTAAACTCTTCTCATCAGTACAAAAACATCAACAATCACTTCCATTTATTCATTGCTTACTGTAAACCAGGCCTCTTCTAAGAGCTATACGCATATCACGTTTAATTATTCCAACGACCCTCTGAAATAGGATTGACATCCCTATTTTCAAAGGAGAAGAAAGAGGCCCAAAGATGGTAAGCAATTGCCCAGTTACAAAATTTGTGTCTAAAGTGGCATTCCAACTCAGGACTTCCTGGATCCAAAGCCCCTAAAATTAACCATTAATACTCTTCTTTCTCCAAAAGTATGAATTAGTTTCTCAGGAACTTATGATAAGGCATAGAGAACCTGGCCCTGGTGAGACTCTAAAAATGGGAGAGGGAGAGAGTGAGAATGGGGTGCGTGTGTGCGTGCGTGCGAGCGTGTGTGTGTGTGTGTGTTGGAGCAGGCAGGAAGACCTCAGGTTTCTCGGACCAGGGAATTAAGTGAGGTGGGCAAAGACAGTGGGATATGATTGTTCTGGAGAGCAGGGTCTTTTGTGATAGCACTGGATCTTGCCACCTTGGGTGAAAGGAAGGAGAAAGTAGAGGAGTGACATGATGATACTCAAGAGTGCCTTTTTTGAGAGGGCATCCAGGATAGGCTGTCCTGGAGGGAGAACCAAAGGGGTAAAGAGCTTAAGTTGGAAAGAGGGTGCTGGCTCCAGCTTCAACTTCATGATATCTTTGCGTTGGTGTTATTATTAATTCTTACTTACCTCAAACTCTCCTGTATGCAACTGAGTTGTTCCCCCAGTCTGAAGCCAGCACCTAACCTCATTCAGAACGGAAAGAAGAGGCCAGGTGCACCTTCTGTTGCCTATATTTGGAAAGAATGCCTTTCTAGGAGTGAGAACCTTGGGCAAGGCAAAGAATGTGTGTCCCCTTCCCCTGTATATACTTACACCCTTTTTGTGCAAGGACAAACAGTGCTTCTCAGACAAGTTGAGATGGCAACACTTCAAACTCATGGTGATTTTTTATGGAACACTGTAATTTTTACAGAACACCTTGAAATGAAGAGAGAAGACAGACAATAGAAGGCACCATTAGTATTAATATAATAATAACAATTAAAACACAACCACATTGATATTTATGAGTAATTGCTAAATGCCAACTAAGAGCTTTACATATATAAACTCACTTAATCCCTAGAGATTAATATTATTATTCCCATATTATAGATGAGGAAGGATAGGCATAGAGAGGTCATGTAACCTTCAATCCACTGTGTCAAATAGTGACAAAACTAGGACTCGGATACAAAGTCTGGTTTCCCAGCCTACATCCTTAATCAAAACGCTGTGCTTCCACTGAACTGCTTCAGTAAAACTTTATGGAGGAGAACCTTAAATTTGAGATAATTTGATGAATTAACTTATTATCCTTTGATGGTTTCTTATCCCTGTCTAGGAAGAAGAAAGCTTGTTATCTCATAAAAGCCTAGTGGGTATATAGACATTAAGCAAACGATTACACTAATAAACATGTCGTTTTATTTGTCATAAGGGCTAAGGAGGGAAAACATAGGGGCCATGAGAATTTCACCTGGAGCCTTGACCCAGTATGGTGGAGAGGGGCCCTTTAAAATGTTAGACAAACACTTTGTGCCTCATGATTATAAAGTTGGGAAAAGCCAACAACGGATGAGGAATGCAGGTGTTACCTTTGCAGAAATCAGCTACATTCAGAATATAATTGTCATAAGTAATTGCACTAATAAGATCCGATAAAGTCTAGGGAGAATTCGACTGAGCCAAATAATATCCATCCTAGCAGATTATCAAAGACGCTTTGGAGGTTACCCCAATAATAGAAAACCCAGATCAGATACTGGTGTTGAGATCAAAGATAAAAATTGCAGTCCAAGAAAAGATAATCTTAAAAGCTCAGAGACCAAGGCAAAAAAAAGTTAAGCCAATGAAGAATTGTTGCAAAGGAATTGCAAGCATCATGTTGTGAATAAAATCTGAACACAGGACTAGATAAGGATTACTGAGAATTTCTAGGTCGGATTATCTTAGTAGACACAAAACTGGATATCATCAGGGAAGTCACAAAGACTTAAAATCAAAATGATTAAAATGATGACCAGAAGGGACTGTGTGAAATCTTTTGGGGATGAAGATATGAGGACTTGAGAATATTACACTAGGACAGTCGGGAGATCAAAGAAGACCAGGAGAAATTCAGGAAGAAATTTATGAGTAATTGCTAAGGTCTGACTCTAAATGAGTCCTGTTAGCCCCTCTGAATGCTAGTTTGTATCTTTTTAATTCTTTGGAGCCTTCAGAGTCTAGGCACTCCTGTGATTACAGGAGGTGGTAAAAGGAAGAAGCGCTTGAGAGACACAAGTTTTAATAACTAAAGCGTCCCAGTGGCGCTGAATAATAAAAACAGAAAGAAGAGCAAATAGAAGACAGACACATGAAAGGTTCGAGAAATCCTGCCAGAGCACATACACTTCAAAAATAGCAACACAGTTCATCTAGTTAAGAACAAGTGTGGAACAGTGCTGCTTTATGGAAAAGC
The DNA here is from genome assembly GCF_002776525.5 of Piliocolobus tephrosceles. Lineage (NCBI taxonomy): Eukaryota > Metazoa > Chordata > Mammalia > Primates > Cercopithecidae > Piliocolobus > Piliocolobus tephrosceles. Next base: position 123,314,986 of record NC_045441.1, on the reverse strand, counting down.
AAATCATGCAGGCTTTGATATAAAGCACAGGTAACACCCAAGTCACCATTATCACCGACTGGTTATACAATCTATAAGGCCCTACTACACAGAGAGGGCTGTTTCAGGCACTGGGGATACAGAAAAAGTTAAAGTCCTGCTCTCTTTATTCAAAGGATTTGCATTACGGTTGGAGCAGCAGGACACCTACATCAAACATATAAGTTAAAAGTATACAAGAGGAGATAGGTTCCACCTGATTGGTCTGGAGTTATGTTACAGGTCTTCAGGGAGGGACTGAATTGGAGGCAGCAGTGGCCATCACTTTCCCCTTACCACTGCTGGCAGACGGGGCTCACTCCTGGACTCAGATAATGCAATGCTTAAGCCAGTCCAGGGGAGTTAAGAGAAAAATCTCACTTGGGGTCAAATCTGTCCCAACACAGCGTTGCTCAGGAGCTTTAGGGAAGAGGTAAGAATTGAGCGAGACCCTGAAAGAGGAGAAGGAAGTGGGCATTCTGGGAAGGGGAAGCAGTAGAGATAAAGGGGAGGAGGCTGGCTGTGCTGTGGTGCAGGAAGTCTCTGAGAAGTAATTATTAATAATATAGAAATAAACTCTGCTCACAGCAAGTCGGAAGAAGGACGAGGGTACTGCCTTCCGGTAAGAAAAGGGACATGAGTGAGGAAAAGGAGGAAATCGTGTCAAATGTCTAAGCATAATCTAGAGATGAGAGTTAAAACAAAGGAAGAAAAGATGGGCACAGCTAGAGGTCCCGACAGCAGTGAGGAGAAGGCAGGAGCCTTATAACTCCCGATCTTAGGTGATGTCTATTACACACAGATGATGCTCTCCCATGAGGTTAATAGGAGACTCTGTTGCCTGTGATCTACTGTACCTTTTAGGCACCTTATAGAACTTTTATTTATACCTTGTATCCAAACTTCCTCAGTTATTTTTCTCCCACAAGGGTGTTTCTCTTTCTTGCTGAAAGTCTCCTGCACATAGTGGTATGCTTTATAAACATGTATAACTGCTCACAAACTCATCTTTATGGTGATTATGCCAAATGCATCTGCCACTTTGTTCCTCCTAAGTGAAATGACATCCCTGCAGATGAGTGTTTGGAATGAAATGATCAGGATGCTTGTCTCAGAGAGGAGTGCCTAGACTCTGCAGCCTCCAAAGAATTAAAAAGACACAAACTAGCATTCAGAGGGGCTAACAGGACTCATTTAGAGTCAGGCCTGAGATCTAATCCAAACTAGCCCGAATGCCTACCTTCCAAGGTTACAAGAAAAGCTAAAGGAGATGAGTATAAAGTTGGCTGATTCAGCATGCTAGATTGCGAAGTCAGCTACCAATTCTTCCCATCCCTGCATGCACAACCCTTGCAAGGTGATTTTTGTAGCTCTCCAATTAAGAAGTGGAGTCTATTTCTCTACCCCTTGAATCTGGGCTTGACCATGAAACTTGCTTTGGCCAAAAAACAGTAGCAAATGTGGTACAAATGCTTGGCCATTGGCTACTCGTTCTTGTTGCTCTTGGGAATGCTGTGACCACCCTGTGAAGAAGCTTAGGCTAGCCTGTGGGATAACAAGAGATGCTGGGGCCAGTTTCCCTTGTGGGCCTGGCCAACATATCCCATTGCCAGACATGAGAATGAAGCTAGCCCAGATTATTTGGTACCAGCTGCCTTGACAACTGATTTATGAGGGAGCACAGTAAAAATCAGTTGAGATGACTCAGGCCAGAAGAACTGCTCAGGCAACCAAAAGAATCATAAGCCAAATCAATGGCTATTTTAAGCCACTAATATTTGGGATAGTTTGAAAGGCAGTAAAAGTTAACTTATACATACAGTACCTGGATGTATATAGGATGTGAAATGCCTACAGTCTCACTCAACTGGTTAGTAAAAGACTTTATTTTCTGACACTCCCTGAAGTGATTAGTTTCATATTAGTCTTTGCTACTGTGAGTACTATCTTCCGTAATAAACAAATCTTTGCTGCTATAAAGGCCAAAAAAGAAGCTGCAAATCTTTCCCACAATGCAAGTGTATTCATAGTCAGGGTTCTCCAGAGAAAGAGAACCAATAGGATGGAAGATGTTTCTTCAGAGAAACAGAATGAATAGAATAGGCTATAGATACATACATACATATTATAAGGAATTGACTCATGCAATTATGAAGGTTAAGAATTCCATGATCTTCAGTTTGCAAGCTGGAGACTCAGGAGAGCAGGTGGTAAAATTCCAGTATAAGTCCAAGCACCTGAGAACCAGGAGAACTAATGGTGTAAATGCCAGTCTGAAGGCAGGGGAGGACCAAAATCTCAGCTCAAGAAGCCAGGCAGACAAAGTTTCCTCTTATTCAGCTTTTTTGTTCTATTCAGGTCTTTAATTAATTGGATGAAGCACACCACATTAGGGAGGGCAATCTGCTTTCTTCAGTCCACCCATTTGTATGTTAATCTCATCTAGAAACACCCTCACAGACACACCCAGAATAAAACTTGACCAAATATCTAGGCACCTCATATCCCACTCAAATTGACAAAATTAACTATCACAGCATGTAACACTTAGAGAAGTTTCTAAGTAAAGAACAGTGTCTTAGTCTTTTTTCTGCTGCTATAACATAATACCAAAGGCAGTAATTTATAAGGAAAAGAATTTTATTTCTTACAGTGCTGGAAGCTGGGAAGTTCAAGAGCATGGTGCCACATCTGGCAAGGGTCATCTCACAGTAAAAGGGTAGAAGGCAGAAGGGCAAGAGAGGGTGAGAGGGCACAAGACAGAGACGAAAAGGGGGCCAAATTCCCAAAATAACTAACCCACTCCCATGATAAACACATAATCCATTCATGAAGACAGAGTCCTCATGGCCCAACCACCTCCCAAAGGCCCCACCTCTTGACACCTCACAATGGCAACCAAGTTTCAGCATGTGTTTTGGAGGAGATGTTCAAACCACAGCAAACAGAAAGTCCTTTAGAATCTCTTAAAGGGAAAGAACAAACCTTACATCTTTGAATGTTGCTGTACCAGCCTTCCCATCCAGCCAAGTGGGCCTCATGGGTGCTCTGCATGAACATCCTCGCCCATTTTGTGCACCACTGTCTGCAAAGTGCTCCAGCCTTCCTTAAAGTTTGTGACGATGCAAACCATTAAGAGTACTACAAAGTCTAGGATGCACATAGAAATAATAAGATAATAATAGTGAAAAGAGCCACACTTGCATGAAAAAGTACAAGTAGACAAGAAGTGGCTTTGAAATTCCTTCCCCTTCAAATCAAACACTAAATGTTTAAATTGGAAAGAGTATCATAAAAAGAGAATCACACCCTGAGTCATTTCACACAGGGCCTTCTGGTGAGGCGTAGGACATCAGCAACATGCATTTCTGGAGGACAAAAATCCATTGCCTTGTGAGGAATAAGACAGAAGCCTGACTTTTGTCCCTCATTGCCTTTAGATATCAAGGTGAGTAATTTTGTGTTTGAATTATTTACTGATACATATACAGTCTTGCACATACAAACAGCTTTGAGTAGGCTTGGTATTTCCATTATAAATAAATTGATACGTAGGACATTTTTCAAAGTCATTCATTATTGAGACGTCCTCAAGAAGTTCTCACTTTGTCACGTTCTGACTTTCATTCCTGAGCAAATCAAGCTACTCAAGAGTCCGTCTTGACTGGAAACTCATTCTGAAAGTGATTTATGGACTTTTACAAAATTCTTTTGAAGAAAAACCATTTTAGAGAAATTTGATTTTAACTCTTTAGGTATTGAGTTTCTCTTAATACTACAGCCTTTAAAAACATTGTGGTAAAATACACATAACATAAAATTTACCTTTTAACTATGTCTAAGTGTATAGTCCACTGGCATTAAATACATTCACATTGCAGTGCAATCCACCTGTCTCGAGATCTTTCACCTTCCAAAATTGAAAGTCCATTGCTACTAAATGATAACTCCCTGTTTCTTTCTCCCCTGTTCCCTGGCAAACACCATTCTACTTTCTGCCTCTATGAATTTGACTAGTCAAAATATCTCATATAAGTGGAATCATACAGTATGTGCCTTTCTGTTACTGGCTTATTTCACTTTGCATAATGCTGTTAAGGTTCATCTATGTTGTAGCCTCTGTCTGACTTTCCTTCCTTTTTAAGGCTGAATAATATTTCGTTGTATGGATGGAGCACATTTTGCTTGCCCACTCATCTGTCAATGGACGCTTAGGTTGCTTCCACCTTTTGGCTGTTATGAATAACATTGCCATCAACTTGGGTGTCCAAATATCCCTTTAAGAATCCTCTTTCAATTATCTGAGGTATATACCCATAAGTCGAGCTGCTAGATCACATGGTAATACACTGGCTTTAGAAAATGCCATATAGTTTTTCACACTGGTTGCACCATTTTACATTCTTACCAACACTGCACAAGGGTTTCAATTTTGCTACATTCTCATCAACATTTATTTTCTGTTTTTTATAACAGCCATCCTAAAGGGTATAAGATTATTTCTCATTGTGGTTTCCATTTACATTTCCCTAATTATTGATGATGTTGAGCATCTTTTCATCTTTTCATGTGCTTGTTTGACATTTGTATATCTTCTTTGGTGTAATGTCTATTCAAGTCCTTTGCCCATTCTTAAATTGGGTTATTTGTTTTGTTATTATTGAGCTGTAGGAGTTTTTGTTTTGTTTTGTCTTTTTGTTTGTTTGTTTGTTTGAGACAGAGTTTCACTCTGTCATCCAGGCTGGAGTGCAATGTCAAGATCTCGGCTCACTGCAACCTCCACCTCCTGGGTTCAAGCAATTCTCCTGCCTCAGCCTCCTGAGTAGCTAGGATTACAAGCATGCACCACCATGCCCAGCTAATGTTTGTATTTTTAGTAGAGACGGGGTTTCACCATGTTGGTCAGGCTGGTCTCAAATTCCTGACCTTGTGATCCACCCACCTCGGCCTCCCAAAGTGCTGGGATTACAGGCGTGAGCCACCACACCTGGCCAGGAGTTCTTTATATATTTTGGGTATTAGCCTCTTATCAGATCCATGGTTGGCAAGTAGTTTTTTCTCCCATTCTATGGGTTGTGTTTTCATTTTATTGATTGTGACTTCTGATGCAAAGAAGATTTTAATTTTGATGTAGTCCAGTTTATCTACTTTTACTTTTGATGCCTATGCTTTTGCTGTCATGTCCAAAAAGTCATTGCCAAATCCAATATCATTAAGGCTTTCCCCTCTTTTTCTTCAGCTTCACTGAGGTATAATTGACAAATAAAAATTATATATATTTAAGGTATACAATCTGATGTTTTGATATAAGTACACATTGTAAAATGATCACTATAATCAAGCTGATTAACATATCTTTGGCTTGTATAGTTATCATTTTCTTTCGTGTGTGTGTGCATGTGTGGTGAGAACACTTAAGATCTACTCTATTAGCAAATTTTAGTATACAATACTATATTGTTCATTATAGTCACTATGCTGTACACTAGATCTCCAGAACTTAGTCATTTTGCATAACTGAAACTTTGTACCCTTTACTAAAATCTCCTTATTTCGTCCTCTCTTGGGCCCCTGGGAACCACCATTCTACTCTCTATTGCTATGAGTTTCACTTTTTAAAGATTCTACATATACAGGAGATCATGCACTATTTGCCTTTCAGTATTTGACTTACTTCACTTAGCATAATGTCTTCCAGGTTCATCCATGTTGTTGCAAATGACAGGATTTCTTTCCCTTTTAAGACTGAATAATATTTCATTTTATCTATATGTTTGTTGTATATATATGTATATGTGTATATATATAATACACATGATTGGATATGACATAAAAGTACAGGAAAGAAAAGCAAAGATGACAAGTAGCAAGATGACATCAAAATTGAAAACTTATGTGCATCAAACATCAAAATCAACAATGTTTTATACTGTCCAGGACTGGTGGCTCATTCCTGTAATCCAGCACTTTGGGAGGCCAAGGTGGGCGGATCACCTGAGGTCAGGAGTTTGAGGCCAGCCTGGTCAACATGGCATAACCCCATCTCTACTTAAAATACAACAATTAGCCAGGTGTGGTGGTGCACACCTGTAGTTGCAGCTACTCAGGAGGCTGAGGCAGAATTGCTTGAACCCAGGAGGTGGAGGTTGCAGTCAGCCAAGATCATATCACTGCACTCCAGTCTGGGTGACAGAGCAAGACTCCATCTCAAAACACACACACACACACACACACACACACACACACACACATACATGTATCTGACATTTTCTTTACACATCCAACTGCCAATGGGCATTTAGGTTGTTTTCATATCTTGGTTATTGTGAATAATGTTACACTGAACATAGCAATGTAGCTATTCCTTCAAAATCCTGATTTAATTTCCTTTGGCTATGTGCCCACAAGTGGAGTTGCCAGATCACAGGATAGCTCTATTTTTAAGAAAATCCTATACTGTTTTTCATAATGACTGTATCAATTTACATTCCTACCAACGGTGTACAAGCGTTCAATTTTCTCCACATCCTCACTGTATTAATCCATTCTCACAATGCTATAAAGACATACCTGAGACTGGGTAACTTATAAAGAAGAGAGGCTTAATTGGCTCCCGGTTCTGTGGGTTGTACAGGCTTCTGTTTCTGAGAAGGCCTCAGGAAACTGACAATCGTGGTGGAGGGTGAAGGGGAAGTAAGCACATGGCTGGCATGAGAGAGAGCAAAGTGGGAGGTGCTACACACTTGTAAAAAACCAGATCTCACAAGAACTCTATCATGAGGCAGCACTAGGGAGATGGTGCCAAACCATTAGAAACCACCCCTATGATCAAATCACCTCCCACCAGGCTCCACCTTCAACACTGTGGATCACAATTCAACATGAGATTTTGGTGGGGAAATGCAGCCAAACCATATCACTCACCAACCCCTGTTTCCCTTGATAGTGATGTTGAGCATCTTTTCATATACCTATGGCCATTTGTATGTCCTCTTTGAAAAAGTGTCTACCCAGGTCCTTTGCTCCTTTTTTAATTTGGTTATTTGTGTTCTTTGCTATTGAGTTATACGAGTTCCTTATATATTTTGGATGTTATCACCTTGTTAGATATGTGGTTTGCAAACATTTTCTCTCATTCACTCTGTTGATTGTTTCCTTTGTGGTGCAGAAGGTTTTCATTTTGATGCAATGCCACTTGTTTATCCTTGCTTTTGTTGCCTGCGCTTTTCTGTCATATCCAAAAAATTGTTGCCAAGACCAATGTCAACAAAGAGTCAAATTGTAAAATGTTTAAAAAGGTTTATTCTGAGCCAAATGTAAGTCACGAAGGCCCATGACACATTCCCCAGGAGAGTCTGAGACCATGTACCCAAAGTGGTTGGTTACAGCTTGATTTTATACATTTTAGGGGGACAGAAGTTTCAATCAGACATCAATCAATACATGTAAGGTGTTCGGTCTGAAAAGATGGAACAACTCAAAGTACAGGCTTCAAAGTCATAAGTGGATTCAAAGACTTTCTGATTGACAGTTGGTTGAAAGAGTTAAGTAATTATCTAAAGACCTAGAATCGATAGAAAGGAGTGTCTGGGTTAAGATAAAGGGTTGTGGAGACCATAGTTTTTATTATGTAGATGAAGCCTCCAGGTAGCAGGCTTCAGAGAGAATAGATGGTAAATGACTCTTATCAGACCTAAAAAGGTGCCAGACTCTTAGTTAATTCATCTCCTGGATCAGGAAATGACCTGCACATGGAAGGGGATTCTCTCCAGAATGTAAATTTTCCCTGCAAGAAACAGTTTTGCAGGGCCATTTCAAAATATGTCAAAGAAATATATTTTGGGGTAAAACACTTTGATTTCTTTCAGGGCCTGCTACCTGTCATGTGATGGTATACTAGAGTCAGATTAGAATTCAGTATCTTATTGTTACAAGAGTCTGTTTTGTCAGTCTTAAGATCTCTGTTTTAATGTTAATGTTGGTCAGCTGTGTTTGTATTCCAAAGGGAGGAGGGTATAATGTCTGACCCCCTCCTCTTCCCATCATGGCCTGAACTAATTTTTCAGGTTTACTTTGGAATGTTCTTGCTGAGAGAGTAGTCACTCAGTCAGTTGGGGGTCAGGGGGAGAGTTTTATTTTTGGCTTACACCAAGATCAACATTAAGAATCATTTTTTTCCTGTGCTTTCTTCTAGTAGTTTTACAGTTTGAAGTTTGAAGTCTCATGTTTAAGTTTTTAATCCCCCCCCCCTTTTTTTTTTTTTTGAGATGGAGTCTCGCTCTGTCACCCAGGCTGGAGTGCAGTGGTGCGATCTGGGGCTCACTGCAAGCTCTGCCTCCCAGGTTCAAGCGATTCTCCTGCCTCAGCCTCCCGAGTAGCTGGGACTATGGGCGTGTGCCACTGCACCCAGATAATTTTTGTATTTTTAGTAGATATGGGGTTTCACCATGTTGGCCAGGCTGAGCCCAAACTCCTGATCTCAGGTGATCCACCCACCCTGGCCCTGCAAAGTGCCGGGATTACAGGCATGAGCCACCATGCCTGGCCAAGTTTTTAATCCATTTTGAGTTGATTTTTATATATGGTGTGAGATAAGGGTGCAATTTCATTCTTTTACCTGTGGATATCCAGTGGTCCCAACATCTTCTGTTGAAAAGACCCTACTGCTTTTTAAAAATATATTGTTTGCTTCTCTTCATCCTTCAGCTTCCTGCTGTGGCTAGGCCCTAGGGACCTCAGCATCCTTTGTTGGTTTCCTTAACCTTGCCCATACCTCTGTACATCGACCCTTTATTAAATTCTCTTCAGAATTTTGAGTGGGTCAAATGTTTCCTGCTGGGCTCCTGCCTAATAAGAATGGTGTGTGAACATAAAGACAACCATTTGAAAGGAGCCAACAAAACTAACTAGTCTAGAGAGATATTCACTATGGTACTTACATCCTGTTTGGAAGTTGACGGTTAAGTGAGAGAGACCCAGGAGTCATGTCTCCTGTGCTTTTTATTTTTCTTTTTTATTTTATTTTCTTTCTTGTCTTTCTTTTCTTTCCTTTTTTTTTTTTTTTTTTTTGGGGTTGGGGAACGGGGGGTGTGGGGGAAAAAAGGAAAGGGAAATTCTGAGGTGAGGGGTGTGTGTGTGTGTGTGTGTGTGTTTTAAAGGCTAAGATTCCAAAGGGAAAACTTGATGTGAGAGACCAACATCTCTTACTGAGTAGTGATTCATACAGTTATTATACGCAGAGAAGTAATAGGATTTTACACTACCAGCAGCTTAGAGGATCCAGGAGGGTTTCTTCAGTCTCCCTAAACCGAGACAAGATGTTAAGCATTGTTTATGTATCACTCAGCCACAGAAATACATTTATAATTTGGACATAACAAGTGAATGCAGGACTGGATTACATTAAGCAAAATTTATCATATCAGAAGTGAATGAGAGCTATGACACCAATCTGGGACTACCGGAGTGTTCTATTTCTCTTGTTCTTGCTCTTTTAGTCCTCTTTCAAAGGGATTGTATCCTCTTGTTACAGTAGGTAGCCAGCCAGGCATGAGCGTTGTAAACCCAACCTATTTCAAGGATAATAACCATCACAATTTACACAGTTAAATGACTACTTCCTAATCCCTTGTTGTCTCAAAAATTACTCTTTATGTTAAACTTTTTAAAATAAATAAGTGGACATGGATCACAGTTAAACTATAGATAGAGAGATCTTCTCCCCATCTAATCAGCTCATACGTATTGAAATAATGACGTAAGGCTAGGAGAGACGACTTCTAAATTTGATACATATTTCTTTATCTCAACATTTCTCAAAGAAGCTGCCAAATCTTCTTACATAAATCCTAAACGATATTTTATATTTTCATTATGCTTGTTTTTAAAAATGAAAATATAAAGACAAAGTATTTTTCACCCTGGCAATAAACCTGCACAGGCAGAGAATTAGATGTCAGAATCTTTAGCAGAAGCCACATTATTTAACTGATGAATTAATAGGAATTTGTGGAAGAGGAGGTAGGATGGAAAGTTAAAGCTGAATAACAATTAGGTTGTTTTGTCATTAAAATTCCACTTTTAGCTGCTACTAATTTTCTTTTGACCACAAAAGACTTTAGTTTTTCTGAGTGAAGAAGAAAAAGATCTATATTGTTTTACAACAGTATCTACCAGAGAGGCTGCCATTGTAGGAAGAGGTTGTCATTTGAATTGCTTAGGAAGAAATAGATGAACAGAGAGGAAAGATAGGGAGAGGAAAGTTAGGAAGAGAAAAGAATACACCATGGTCTATGTCGAGTCTTGATTGCACAAGCAGACTCAGATGGGAAGCAGCAATACTGTTTCCAGGGGTAAGGGAACGAATGAGGGAGGGCAAGAAGAAAGAGCAGAGGCAAGCTCCTCAACCCAGGGGAAGAGAGTGCTGAACACCAACGTGGGCATGGGCCAGGTACTGTCCAGAAAAGGATCAGGTGCTTTAGCAGGGAAGGTCATGTTATTCAGGATCAAAGACAAGTCTGCTTACCGTCAAGTGACAGTGTGGCTATTGGCTTTAAGCCTTTAGCAAACTTCCATCTTGAGATATTAGATGGTGCCCAGAACTTACCTGGGGATGATGGGGTTTGAGAAATGCTACCCCAAAATGTCACCTTGAGGTACTGAATATTTCACACCAAAAGAATTTGAGAAAACTACAGAAGAAGAAAGGTCACTCTGACTGCCACCCACCCTCCCCAACCTCCTGAAGCAGATCATAAAACCTAACAAGGATTTGCCGACCTTCCCCTGAAGCAGGTCAAAAGACTCTAATGTGGGAGGTGCCCACCTGCATGTGGAAGAAATAACATTCTTATCTTTGAAGACACAGAGATGGCAAGAAGAATCTGAACAGGGCTTGCTAAGTTTCCCTCAGTTTATTACCTTTAGATCATTCCTTTTTTGCCCTATCGTATTTCTCCACAATTTTCTGCTCTTCATCAAACCTACTATTAAAAACTGCTCAGGGCCAGGTGCGGTGGCTCACGCCTGTAATCCCAACACTTTGGGAGGCCGAGGCGGGCGGATTGCCTGAGCTCAGGAGTTTGAAACAAGCCTGGGCAACACGGTGAAACCTCGTCTCTACTAAAATCCAAAAAGAAAAAAAAAGAAAAAATTAGCTGGGTGTGGTGGCATGTGTCTGTAGTCCCAGCTACCCAGGAGGCTGAGGCAGGAGAATTGCTTGAACCCGGGAGGTGGAGGTTGCAGTGAGCCGAGGCAGCGCCACTGCACTCCAGCCTGGGTGACAGAGCGAGACTCCATCTCCAAAAAAAAAAGAAGAAAATACTCAGGTTTAACCACTTCTTCAGGTCTTCTTTATGAAGGCTCCTGTATCACATAAAACTTATATTAAATAAGTTTGCCTGTCTTTTGGGGCCCTGGCCAATGCACCTAAGATGGGTAGAAGGAGACAATTTCCTCTCCTATAGGGCACAGGACTTGGGTTTGCAGCCTGATTACCCCTTCCCACCCTAGTCTGCCTTCCCTTCCCAAAACAAATGCTGGTCTACTATTAGGATCACCAGGGCTACCCACCTACCTTGTTCACGATTTCAGATAATAAATACAGAAACTGGATACATTTCATTGTTAAGCAGGCCCGTTGATATATTAATTGAGGGCAAAAGAGCACAGGCATTTTAATTATGTGACAAACTGTAGAATTTTGGCTATAGACTGTCAAAGCTACAATTCTGAGCTCAACCCCTCAAAGACCAACCAAAGTGTCTAAGGTGAAGAAGTATCACTGCATGAGTAATATGTAGAAATGCAAAACAAGGATGAAGCCACCACTGCTCAACTCAAGACTACTACTAGAAAATCAAACATTCTTCTTAAAGCAACTCTGGTAAGCACACAACTTCTAGAGGAACAACAGCAAATCAAAAAAAGCTGATTTCATAAACTTGGAGCCACTCTACTAGAATAGAGGAACAAGAACTCCCCCTCAAAGACCAACAGTTAGAGAGCTGCCATGAGAGGCTGAGATTAACAAAGAGAAAAAAAAGAAAGAAAAAAGAAAAAAAAGGAATAAGGCCAGGCACAGTGGCTCACGCCTGTAATCCCAGCACTTTCAGCACTTTGGGAGGCCGACACAGGCAGATCACCTGAGGTCAGGAGTTCGAGACCAGCCTGGCCATCATGGTGAAACTCCATCTCTACTAAAAATACAAAAATTAGCTAGGAGTAGGGGAGGGTGCCTGTAATCCCAGCTACTCAGGAGGCTGAGGCAGGAAAATAACTTGAACTCGGGAGGTGAGGTTGCGTTGAGGTGAGATCACACCATGGCACTCACTGAGATCAGCCTGGGCAACAAAGCCAGACTGTCTCAAAAAGAAAAAAAAAGGAATGACTCAGCAAGAAGATGGCAGACCCTCACAAAAATGAAATGTGGGTCAGAGCCTCAGCCCTCCCTTGCCTTCCTAATGGCTCCTCTGAAAGTAGCTCTGTTAACTCTGCAGCTATCCCTTAAAGACATGAGGAAATGAACATCCCGTGACCTCATCACAGCACTAAAAGGGGTCATATTTCAGTTGGAAAACGGCAGTCTTTCTCTGTAATTTACATACTACACAGAAGCTTCTAGATTCCTGGAATTTCCCTTAGGAAGATAAGAAAAGTTTTTTCAAAAGTGCCTAGGCTAACCCGTGGTCTAGCAGGAGAAAGTGAACTAAGTCTAGATGACTCATAAAGCTGGGTGGCTGTGGTAATACAATGCGATTATGTACTAATGGAGCTATGGACCAGGGGCTAACAGAAAGCAGCAGAAATGAGGGCCAGTGGAGCTCTTTTTGTACCCACCAGTTCTCACTTCATAGACTAGTGAACAAGTGGAGTACCAAGTCCTAGTGAGGAGAGAAAATATGCCAATGTTTTTGTTTTCAGTTTGAGCCTCCTAATTTGCTTGACTGGCTCTAGGTGCCCCCCTTCCTCAATATTTTACGAAGATACGCAATCCTACCGGTTTTCTCTGTGGACGCTGTGAACTGAAAATTATTTATTGCATTTCCTCTGAAAACAAATCTAGGATGTCAACCTGCTAGCAAATTAATAAGCAGCTGGCCCACCAGGTACTGCCACCATTTTGGACATATATAGAATAAAGGGATTTCACAGTAAGGGCACCTTCTATAATCCGGGCATTATACTGAATTCTTCACACGCTTTCTGTTTCTTAATATTTATAATGGTGGGAATTATTATCCCCACTTTGCAGAGGAACAAACATAGTTTAGGAATTTAGGTGACTTGCCTAAGACTGACAGCACATAAGCTACTCAGTGGTGCCGCAAAAAATGTCAACCCAGGTTTTCCGATCCCTAAACCCATGCTCTTTCTACCACATTCTGTGCATCCCACAGAAAGCCAGCTTGGACCTTTCCTTATTTCCCTTGATGATGGTAACTGCCTTTGGATGTTTCCAGTGGTTAAATGATTACTTAAACTATGTTGCCTTTTTTTTTTGGGGGGGGGGGAGAATCTGGGGCAATTAATTACTACACATTCATTTCTTTTCTTGTAATTTACAGAGCTTTCTTTCTGAAATGCAGAGCAATTACACAGGAAGCCGGAGGAAACTTGTCTCCCCATGTTCTTTTGTAAGATCAAACAGGTATCCGTCAATAAAAAGCAGTCATTCAGGCTGGAGCTCTTTAATGGGATAATGAGATAATGCTAGGTCTCAGATTTCTCTGGGGCTTTTCCAGGGTCTGCAGACTGCACCCCACTTGTACCTCTTGTCCCAGTTTGGTCCCTCTCTGTATCCTCCTCCCACTCCTCTCTCTCAGATGCAAATGAATGCCTCCATATTCTCTGTCTTTTTACTCTTAACCCCTTTACAATCTTAAATTCACAGGGCACCCCAGATCTTCATCACTAAATTCACCAAATAGTGTGGATTGCCTACTATGTGCAAAGCACTGTGGTGTGAGGCAAGATATAAACTCCAGTAAAGTCAAGTCTCTGCCCTCAGCTTATACTCTTGAAAGGGAAATAAATCAGGGTAAAGTAAGCAGAGAGTACAAATCAGGGTACCATTTTTTACCAGCTGAGGAAGAAAGGGCAGGTGAGCCTTGGGGGTGAGCAGACAGGGGGTGGGGGGCAGAAGAGAGAGGTCAGCTCCTGCCTCCTTCACTCTGCAGATCAACTGCAGGACACTGCAGGTTCCAGGCCCCCCACTATTTTTTCCACCTCACCCTTTTCTTGACTCTCTTCTCAACTAGCCCATTGCCCCTTGTTGTGTACTACTGCCTTCCCTCTGCAATGAGGAGCTCTCTTCAACCACTTTTTAAAATGTAGTATTGAGGCAGGAGAATAGGATCTGGAGGCAGGGAACATAAGGCCAATTCACGCTGACTTCCTAGAACTAAATCAAATGGAAACATTTCAGCTATGACAGGAAATATCCTTTCCATTTACACAGGGCATACACCAAGTAAATAAGTTTGTAACTTTATTTCATCCTCCTCATTTACATAGGGCATACACCAAGTAACCAGTAGAAACCTCTAGAGGGTATTTAAATGGCAGAAAATTCTGTAACCGGCTCTTGTGCCCCTGTGCTTGGCCTGCTCCCACTCTGTGGAGTATACTTTCGTTTTCAAAAAATCTCTGCTTTTGTTGCTTCATTCTTTCCTTGATTCGTCTGTGTGTTTTGTCCAATTCTTTGTTCAAGATGCCAAGAACTGGCTGGCCACCGTGGTTCATGCCTGTAATCCCAGCACTTTGGGAGGCTGAGGTGGGTGGATCATGAGGTCAGGAGTTTGAGACCAGCCTGACTAACATGGTGAAACCCTGTCTCTAAGAAAAATACAAACATTAGCCAGGCATGGTGGCACACACCTGTAATCCCAGTTACTTGGGAGGCTGAGGCAGAAGAATCACTTGAACCAGGGAGGTGGAGGTTGCAGTGAGCTGAGATCACGCCACTACACTACATACAGCCTGGGGAACAGAGTGACACTCAGTCTCAAAAAAAAAAATATGCCAAGAACCTGGACACCCTCCACCAGTAACATATTTTATTGCTGCTAGCTGCCACCCCTTCTTCCTGGGATCTTCTGAGGCTGGGCATGAGGAAGAGCCAGCTCCAGGATGTTGAGTAAAATCTCATCCCTCACCATCACCTGAGGGAACAAGAGTTTAGCAGGAGAGGGGCTGGGGCTTCCCAGGGTAGACAGTGGGCAGATGCCTTGGCTTCTGTCTGTGAATAAGGTTCCCTGTCTGCCCTACCCTATCAGTAGGTGTATGTGGCTTCAGTGTTGGGTTGAGTGAGATCTGCTGGTACTGTTGTGGGCTGGGATGGGGGCAGTGGGATGGGCTGCATCCAATGAGCCACATACCTTGATGAGAATGTGAGATAGGCTTGGATACCACATGGCCTGCATTTGATACAGGAGGGGGCAGGAAAGTGCTGGGTAGAGAAGGGCATGGTTCCTGGCTAGGGCTCTACCCTCAGGCCTGTGCCCACAGACCTAAGTGAGGACAGGCGTTTCTGTTTTCATACCCAAATGCTGCATTTTGCAAGACCACCCAGGCCTGCCATGCCCCTATCCTGTGCCCATGAAAACCCCAAAACCCTAGCGGGCACAGACACAAGTGGCTGGACGTCAAGAGGAACACATTGGCAGAAGAGCACACCGGCAGACACCAGAGACACTGGCAGGTCATGTACAACAGGACAACGTGAAGTTCAGTCAAGGGTGGTTGGAAGAGAACCCGGCCACTGAGGGGCCTGACTCCAGGGAAAGATCACCCCGCTTCTGGCTCCCGTCCATCTGCTAAGAGTTACTTTGACCACTCAATAAAACCTTGCCCTCATTCTCCAAGCCCATGTGTGATCCAATTTTTCCAGTACAGTAAGGTACAGTAAGGCAAGAACCCCCGAATACAGAAAGCCCTCTGTCTTTGTGATAAGGCACAGGGTCTAATTGAGCTGATTAACACAAGCCACCTACAGATGGCAAAACTAAAAGAGCACATTGTAACACATGCCATGTGACTTGTTCAATGACAGAGATACGGAAATCTACCAAGTACTGCCAGTAGAGTTGGCCTCTGTTCTTATGATACTTACAGTAAAAAGGACTAGTAATACTGAAAATTAGGGCCTTTACTGGTAACACCAGCTGTTACTGGTAATATGTACTTGGGCAAGGCATTTATCCTCTTATATCCTCAGTTTTCCCAACAGAAAAATGGTGTTAATCTATGTGTTGCTCAGTTGAATGTAAGAATTACCGGCCAGGTGCGGTGGCTCAAGCCTGTAATCCCAGCACTTTGGGAGGCCGAGACAGGCGGATCACGAGGTCAGGAGATCGAGACCATCCTGGCTAACACTGTGAAACCCTGTCTCTACTAAAAATACAAAAAACTAGCCGGGCGAGGTGGTGGGCGCCTGTAGTCCCAGCTACTCAGGAGGCTGAGGCAGGAGAATGGTGTGAACCCGGGAGGCAGAGCTTGCAGTGAGCTGAGATCCGGCCACTGCGCTCCAGCCTGGGTGACAGAGTGAGACTCTGTCTCAAAAAAAAAAAAAAAAAAAATTACCTGAAATAGTGTAAATGCAGTGCCTACCATGGTATGTGGCACATAGAAAAAACACTGGGTAAATATTCTCCTTCTCCCCAGTTCCTTTCCATTAAAATTTGAGATTCAAGCTTGCCTTTGCACTGTAGGGGAACAAAAACATCTTTTCCTCATCCATTGTTAGCTTCATGGCTAAAGCCCCTATAACAAAAAACAGATTAACAAGAGAAAAAGCATATAAATTTATTTAATAAGTTTTACACACATGGAACCTTTATAAAGAAATAACCCAAAGAAACACTTTAAGTATAATTTAATGCTAAGTTTAGTAAAGAATGGACAGTCATGGAGAAATATGACTGGACAAAGGGGGGATGATTTGATGGTAATAAACCAGGGATATCTTAGCAAGGTCTATTTGTTCAGATTCTTCTCTGTGTCTTTGTATCCTCAAAGATAAGAATGTTCCTTTCCTGTAGGTGTAGAGAGGGAACCTCCTGAATAAGGGTCTTATAACCTGCTTCAGGGGAAGGTCAGAAAATCCTTCCTAGGTTTTATGCTTCAGAAGAGAAGTGTGAAAGAAAGTCAGAAAGTGACCCTCCTGCTTCTTTGGTTTTCTCAAATTCTTTCAGCCTACAATGTTCAATATGTCAAGGTAGCCATATTTTTGAGTAGCAAATCCTGAACCCCATCAGCACAAAATAATATCTGTAAACTGAGTCCTGTAGCTTTTATTTATTTATTTATTTTTTGAGATGGAGTCTCACTCTGTTGCCCAGGCTAGAGTGCAGTGGCACAATTCAGCTTCCTGCAATCTCCATCTCCCTGGTTCGAGCCATTCTCATGCTTCAGCCTCCCTAGTAGCTAGGACTACAGGTGCATGCCTCCATGAATGGCTAATTTTTGTATTTTTAGTAGAGACTGGGTTTTGCCGTATTGACCAGGCTGGTCTCAGACTCGTGAACTGAAGTGATCCGCCTGCCTTGGCCTCCCAAAGTGCTGAGATTATAGGCATGAGCCACCACCTACGGCTCTGAGTCCTGTAGCTTTCAAACAGGAGGAAATACCTTATAATTTTGAAGAAATCTCTAGAAAATTAACTGGTCACACATTTTGAAGTGTTAAAAAAAATCTGGGGATGGTGAATCATTAGACTGGGGTGACTCCAACATTTTAAGTTTCTACGTAAGCAGACCAAAGCCTGACGTAAACGACAAAACAAAACTAAAAACTTCACCAACCAGAAACTGCCAATAAACCTCCAACTAAGATCTTTCTACTGTAAGCAATGAAATAGATTTTCTTTGTGTTACTTCCATGCCAGCCTATAAAAGCTCACTGCTCATGCTGCTGCAGCTACAGAGCTCTCTGAACCTTTCCTGCTTTGGACTGTTGCCCAGTTCATGAATTGTTCTTTGCTCAAATCAATTCTGTTAAATGTATCTTGTCTAAAGTTTTTTTTTTCAATCAGAAGAAAGATCATCCATTGTGAAAATGAGGTGTGATGCCACAACTAGAGAATGGGTTTGTATAAATAGCAAGGACTGAAGTCTTCTGTTCAGAAGAGATGGTGCTGTGCTTCCCAATAAGTGGGCCACCAGCCACATAGGACGCTCAAACACTTAAAACTGAGATACGTGGCCAGACGCGGTGGCTCATGCCTGTAATCCCAACACTTCGGGAGGCTGAGGTGGGCGGATCACGAGGTCAGGAGATCAAGACCATCCTGGCTAACACGGTGAAATCCTGTCTCTACTAAAAATATAAAAAATTAACCAGGCATGGTGGCGGGTGCCTGTAGTCCCAGCTACTCGGGAGGCTGAGGCAGTAAAATGGCGAGAACCTGGGAGGCGGAGCTTGCAGTGAACTGAGATCGCGCCACTGCACTCTAGCCTGGGCGACAGAGCGAGACTCCATCTCAAAAAACAAAACAAAACAAAACAAAACCAAACACTGAGATACACTTGAAGTGTAAAGTATATGCTGGATTTTGAAGACTTCACACCAAAAAAAAAAAAAAAAGTAAAATACTTCAATAATTTTAAAATACAGATTGTATGTTGAAATGGTAATATTTTGGACACACTGAGTTCAATAATATATATTATTACTATTAACTTTGCTTGTTTCTTTTTACTTTTTAAAATGTGGCTATAAAAAGTTTAAAATTATTGGCTGGGCGCTGTGGCTCACGCCTGTAATCCCAGCACTTTGGGAGGCAGAGGTGGGTGGATCACCTGAGGTCAGGAATTTGAGACCAGCCTGGCCAACATGGCAAAACCCTGTCCCTACTAAAAACACAAAAAGCAGCCGGGCGTAGTGGTGGGCTCTTGTAATCCCAGCTACTTGGGAGGCTGAGGCAGGAGAATTGCTTGAAACCAATTGGGAAGTGGAGGTTGCAGTGAGCTGAGATTGCACCACTGCACTCCAGCCTAGGCGACAAAAGCGAAACTGTCTCTAAAAGAAAAAAAAAAAAAAAGCAAGTTTAAAGTTACATGTGGCTTGTATTCTATTTTTATTGGAGACCGCTGAAGTAGTAAGTAGTTTGTTTGCTTGTTTGTTTATTTGTTTGTTTGTTTGAGATGGAGTCTTGCTCTGTCGCCCAGGCTGGAGTGCAGTGGTGCAATCTTGGTTCACTGCAACCTCCGCCTCCCGGGTTGAAGTGATTCTCCAGCCTCAGCTTCCTGAGTAGCTGGGATGACAGGCACCCACCACCACACCCAGCTAATTTTTGTATTTTTAGTAGAGATGGGGTTTCACCATGTTGGCCAGGCTGGTCTTGAACTCCTTGCCTCAGGTGACCCACCTGCCTCAGCCACCAAAATCACTGGGATTACAGACATGAGCCATGGCACCCGGCCTGAAGTAGTAAGTAGTTCCCACGGCAAGCCATCCTGTGTGATCTTATTCAATATTATTTGTCTTAATGAGTTTGGTGACAACAGATCACATGTGGTATTTGTCACCAGGCTTAATAAATACTTAAGAAGAGAAGGTGTTAAGTAGGGTTGAGTGTGAGTTAGATTCTACTACCCCTCACTGTTTAGCTGAATCAGGCTTTTCTTACTGTACTTTAAGGAAAGGCCTCTCTTCCATTCTGGCGCTAAAAGCATCCAAGCTCTATCCAGATGGGGCTGCTTCTCTCTTTCTCCAGATGCATCAATTAATAATACTTTGATAACCCGAGCTTCCTCTCTGTGGGAGAACTCAGTATTCACCAGCTAATTAACTCTACAAAGAAAGCAGAGCTGCTGTCATCTCAAATGTTTCCACTTCTGCTTCCTGAGACAGCCAGGAGAGCAAAGCAAGAGCTCACCCCTGTGGGCTGCGGGGACCTCGGGCTGGAGTTCCTGCATCTGTTTTTCTAGTTGAGAGGGACCTTCCTTGACAAACAAGAGTACTTCATCCTTCTGAAGAGAGGGATGACTTCGCTAAAAGCAGTGTTTAAGTAGTTTTTGCCACTGACCAGACCTTTTCTTTGTTAATAGTACCTAAGTGCACACACACACACACACACACACATTTGACTAGATGAGAACAACCTCTAAATGGGTTAATTTATTTTGTTTTTTGCTTTTTTGTGTATTTTTTTTTTTAACCATTTCACTTCATTTCTTGCAGAGTAGAATCATTATTTTTTAGCTGCCTTCAAAACCTCACTTCTCTTGTTTGGATGAATAATGGCACATTTTCTCCTAAGTCCAACTGCCTGCTGGACCCCTCCACCACCTCAGAGCCAATGTGTGCAAAACAAACTCCTCCACCTCCCCCACGTGATGCTTCCTCCTAAATCTGCAAATGGCACCAACTGTCCTCACAGTCACCAGGCTCAAATATTGACCAGGTTCCATTCAATTCCTCTCTCTCCCTTCCTCCCACATGCAAGCATTGGCCAGGTCAACCTATCATTTCACCTCTTGTCTTTATCCCCTCTTCTCTGACCTGCTGCCCTTTTCCTAGTTCAGACCTGCTTTGCATAGTTTTCAGATGATGGCCACAGCTTCTCACCTAGGCTGCTGCTTGGCTCTGTTTCTCCAAGGAGTTGCATCTGAGATTATCTTCCTGTGCAGGTGCTGATCAAGTCACTTCCTGGCCCACAATCTGCGTCGCCATGATCTACATGCTAAGGTCAGCCACCTCAAATCATTTTAGGCCAAGATAGATAGAAATAAATATTAACACAAAACAAGTAAACTCCGCTAGATAAAAATGTAGATGTCTTTTTTTTTTTTTCCAGATGGAGTCTTGCTCTGTCACCAGGCTGGAATGCAGTGGCACAATCTTGGCTCACTGTAACCTCCACCTCCTGGGCTCAAGCAATTCTCCTGCCTCAGCCTCCCAAGTAGCTGGGACTACAGGTGCCCGCCACCACGCCCAGCTAATTTTTGTATCTTTAGTAGAGATGGGGGTTTCGCCATGTTGGCCAGGATGGTCTCGATCTCTTGACCTTGTGATCTACCCACTTCGGTCTTCCAAAGTGCTGGGATTACAGGCGTGAGCCACCGTGCCCGGCCCCAAAATTTAGATGTCTTTTTCAGCATTCAAAGCCTCTGTTACTTGGCCACAGTAACCTTCCCACGCTCCTTTACAGACCTTGGTTCCAGTAGAACCAAACTGCTGAATGCTCTCAATATATAAATACATATTCTTACCCCAGTAAGCTCATGCTCTTCCTTCCACTTGAGGTTCTCCTTCCCATTTCTAAAACTACAGTCCTACAAACCTGTATTCGTTTGCCAGGGCTGCCGTAACCAAGTACCACAAGCTGGGTGACTTAAAACAACAGAAATATATTGTCTCGCAGTTCTGGAGGCGAGGAGTTCAAAATCAGTATGCTGCTAGAGCCTTGCTCCCTCTGAAGGTGCTGGAGAAGGAGCTGTTCTAGGCCTGTCTCCTGGCTTCTAATGGTTCCTAGGCTTGTGGCAGCAGAACTCAAGTCTTCACATGGCATCTTCCCATGTATGTGTCTGTCTCCAAATTTCCTCCTGTAGGGAGAAAAAGGTATTTTCCCCACCCATTAACAACGTTCATGGCTGAGACCACTATAACAAAAGACATACCAGCAAGAAAAATGCATATGTTTATTTAAGTTTTATGTGACATGGAAGACTTTAGAAATGAAAATCCAGCCGAGTGCAGTGGCTCACGCCTGTAATCCCAGCACTTTGGGAGGCTGAGGCGGGCGGATCACGAGGTCACGGACTCGAGACCAGCCTCACCAACATTGTGAAACCCCGTCTCTACTAAAAATACAAAAATTAGCCAGGCGTGGTAATCCCAGCTACTCAGGAGGCTGAGGCAGGAGAATTGCTTAAACCTGGGAGGCGGAGTTCGCAGTAAGCAGAGATCGCACCGCTGCACTCCAGCCTGGGTGACAGAGTGAGACTCCGTCTCAAAATAAATAAATAAATAAATAAATAAATAAATAAATAAATAAATAAATAAAAACCCAAAGAACCAGGAAAACCTGTGCAGAAGTGTTATGGGAGGGCTGGGCGCAGTGGCTCACACCTGTAATCCCAGCACTTTGGGAGGCCAAGGCGGGTGGGTCACCTGAGGTCAGAAGTTGGAGACCAGCCTGGCCAACATGGCGAAACCCTGTATCTACTAAAAATACAAAAATTAGCTGGGTGTTGTGGTGGGCACCTGTAATCCCAGCTACTTGGGAGACTGAGGCAGGAGAATCACTTGAATCCAGGAGGTGGAGGTGAGCTGAGACTGCTCCATTGCACTCCAGCCTGGGTGACAAGAGCAAAACTCCATCTCAAAAAAAAAAAAAAAAAAAAAACTGTGATGGGAGGAGCAAAGGGAACCATCTAATGATAATACACTGGGGGGAGCTAGAAGGCCTGTTTGTCCAGCTCCTTCTTGGTGTCCCTGTGTGACTTTCCTTCCCTCTAGGTATAAGACAGGACAGCTGTCCCATGAGCATCTCCAGGAGAGAAGCGAGGTAGGTCAAAGAGTGGCCTTCCTAGGTTTTATGGCCTGCTTCAGGGACAAAGGGTGAGGGGAACGGTGAAAATGACCTTCCTGCTTCTGCTGTTTTCTCAAATGCCAAAGTGCCACAATTTCGGTAGCATGTCCTGAGTCCCATCACCCTTTTTACAAGGATACCACTTATGGGATTAGAGGCTCACCTTACTCCAGTATGACCTCATCTTAACTAATTACATCTACAATAACCCTAATTGCCAATAAGGTCACATTCTGAGGTACTGGGGGTTAAGACTTAAAATACGCATTTTGGCGCAGGACACAGTTCAACTCATAACACCATCCTTTAGGTGAAGCCCAAACGCCATCTTCTTCTGGAAACAACCTTGACCCTTTCCCCACCTCCTTACCCCAAGCTTGACATAAACTCTATCCCTCCTTGAATGCCTCTGGCCTAAGAAACTCTTACATCTTTATCATACGTGATGGCACAAAACACTGGCTTTGCAGTTGAGTCAGGCACTGTGTTGGACGTGGCTCCAAGCTATTTTCTAAAGGGCTTCTCTTTCTCACACCCATGTCTCATCTCCCTTGGAGGATGGAGAACAAGAAGCATAAACACTTCAGTGAGAGCTCTCGTTGGCCCTGGGAACTGGCTGAATGTGTGTCCCTGCCATGACAGTTGTCCCCAGAACCAGAAGTAGAGTTCTGAAGACAGCTGTGAGGATTTCTTCACTTCCAACTGCTAGAGAGGCAGTACCTCCAACTGCTACCCCTGAAGTACTGATGTTCTCAGCTGTCCCCACCCCTCCACCCCAGCAACTTTCCCATGCAGAGCAGTTAATCTGCTATTTAAGATGCAGACCTAGCTTTCTTTTCACAGCTTGCTCAGCCACATTTTGCAGTTTTGATTAGGAAATAGCACTCCGTGTGCAAGAATTGGGTCGGGTTACACCATTTAATAAAGCTATCATGACTGATGTGAGCACTACTCACAAAAGGGAACAGGAGTCACACAGCTGTACTCTTTGTGGCATGAAATCATGCAGCTTGCACTTAGGTAAGGACCTTTCTGATGTCACCAGGTGAGGGATTAAGTCATAATTATGTAGATCTAAATCACCTTCCAGCAAACCCACTGGCGGTTCTTCATTAACATCACAGCAGGCTTTAATTCCAGCAGAAGACTGATCACCCTTCAGCTGCCCAACATCCAGCCTGAAGAATATGTTTGGAATTAAGCAGGGGTCTTGGTTGAAAAGAACATCAGGTGCTGTTTCTTGGCTTTGGTCTGAGACTTTGTTGGTATGTGTGAATCCTCCTTTCGTGACAGTGCTTGGGATGTGTGTGTGCCATGATCTACCCATTTGCCTTCATTTGTCTCATGCTCACACACTGGAATCTGAGAATCCAGTAGTTTTTAGGGACCTTGGATATCACTGATCATCTGAGTTTTGATCAGAAGGCAGTACTGATCCAAGTCGGATTTCCAGGACCATTTATGACTGAGGTGGCCAGTTGATGCCACCATGAACATCTTGCAGGCCCCGGAAAACTCTTCATGCAATGGACCAGAGCTATAACACCTTAGTGTTTATCCCTAGGGAGGCTGAAATAACCAGGAGAAGGGTCTTATGGATAAATGGGATTTTCTGGGAACTTGGGTGTTTCCCTCCCACATCAACTTGTGGGGGTAGATTTCCAGTCAATGTGTAGGAAGCCTTGGGATTGATTAGTTGATTTTTGTTTTGGGTCACTCAGAGGCTTGTCTCAGCAAGAATAGTCGATAAACCATTTTCTCTTCCGTTTTCCATTAGGGTGAACCAAAGAGAATGCCTCCCAAGTTAGGCAGGATAAAACAACTTTGCTTTAGGGAACTACAAAGCAGTCCCTGTGAATAATGAATGGTGAGATTTGCTTTTCTCCATTAGGGAGGGAGCTAGGCATTTCATACCCACCTTCTGGGAACTGCTGCTCACGAACTTTTTTTTTCTGTCTGTAACAGGAATACTCTTACGCTTACCTTAAATTGGGTAACATTTAGCCCCTGACAAAATCATAGAGGAGATGACCAAGAGCTGCGAGAGACAGTCTGAGACAGTCGATCTCTAACCGGAATTAGATAACAGGCTTAAAAAAAGAATATATTACCTGGTTCCACTCCAGATGTACTAAATCAACATCTCCAATGGTTGGGAGTTGAATTTTCTTCTTTGAACTTCCATAAGCTCAAATTTTTAATTTTAATTGTTGCTACTCTCCTAAGTCTTCCATGTGGTTTCTGATCTCTGTTTTTTTAAATTTTTATCTTTTTAATGTGTATATATCATAATTCCGTACTACTTCATATTTTTTCTGTAAAAAAAATGGTGGTGGTGGTGGTGGATGTCAAGTTATAAGTCAACTTGAAAACAGAGTTGTGATGGTTAAGATTGAGTGTCAACTTGATTGGATTGAAGGATGCAAGGTATTGTTCCTGGTTGTGTCTGTGAGGGTATTACAAAAGGAGATCAACATTTGAGTCAGTGGATGGGAGAGGCAGACCCACCCTCAGTCTGGGTGGGCAACATCTAATCAGCTGCCAGCGAGGCTAGAATAAAGCAGGCAGAAGGATGTGAGAGGACTTGATTTGCTGAGTCTTCCAGCCTACATCTTTCTCCCATGCTGAATGCTTCCTGCCCTTGAACATCAGACTCCAAATTCTTCAGCTTTTGGACTCTTGGACTTACACCAGTGGTTTGTCAGGGGTTCTTGGGCCTTTGGCCATGGTCTGAAGGCTGCACTGTTGGCTTCCTGACATCTGAGGTTTTGGGATGGAACCCCTTCCCTGCTCAGCTTGCAGATGGCCTATTGTGGGACTTACACCTTGTGATTGTATGAGTCAATACACCTTAATAAATTCCCCTTCATATATACACCTACATCCTATTAGTTCTGTCCCTTTAGAGAATCCTAATACAAGAGGTCTTCTAAAAAATCCTCTACCCAGTAGAGAAGAAAATCACATTCAACATTGTGATAAATGGCCCTCTATCTTGGATTGAAGTATTTAAGTGAAAAGCAGCACACCACTTTAAAATGTGACTTATTCCATTGTGGGCTAGTCTTCCTACGTAAAGTTCTTCCTTTTATTAAAACTCACTGTGCTTTTGATATGCACCTCTCTGATGATTAGTGATGTTGAACATTTTTTCATATATTGTTGTATGTCTCCTTTTGAGAAGTGTCTGTTCATGTCTTTTGCCCACTTTTCAATGTTTTTTTTTTTTGTTTGTTTGTTTGTTTGTTCAATTATTTATATAGATTCTGGAAATTAGACCTTTGTTGGACGCATAGTTTGCAAATATTTTCTCCCATTCTGTGGGTTGCCTGTTCACTCTGTTGATAGTTTCTTTTGCTATGAAGAAACTCTTTAATTAGGTCACACTTGTCACTTTTTGTTTTTATTGGAATTGCTTTTGAAGACTTAGTCATAAATTATTTCCCAGAGTCCATGTCCAAAATGGTGTTTCCTAGGTTTTCTTCTAAGATTCTTAAAGTTTGGGGTCTTACATTTACTTTAATGCCTCTTGGGTTATTTTTTTATAAGGTGAAACGTGGGGGTCCAGTTTCATTTCTCTACATATGGCTATCAAGTTATCCCAGAAAGATTTATTGAATAGGAAGTCTTTTCCCCATTGCTTATTTTTGTCAACTTTGTAGAAGATTAGATGGCCGCAGGTGTGCAGCTTTATTTCTGGGTTCTCTATTCTGTTTCATTAGTGTATGCGTTTTTTTTTTTTTTTTGAGCCAGTATCATGTAGTTTTCATGACCATAGCCTTACAGTATGATTTGAAGTTGGGTAATGTGATGCCATTAGATGGCCGCAGGTGTGCAGCTTTATTTCTGGGTTCTCTATTCTGTTTCATTGGTGTATGTGTTTGTTTTTGAGCCAGTATCATGTAGTTTTCATGACCGTAGCCTTACAGTATGATTTGAAGTTGGGTAATGTGATGCTTCTGGCTTTGTTCTTTTTGCTTTGGATTGTTTTGGCTACTTGGGCTCTTTTATGGTTCCATACGAATTTTAGAATAGTTTTTTCTAAATCTGTGAAAAATGAAGTTGGGAGTTAGATAAGAATAGCAGTGAGTCTGTAGATTGCTTTGGAAAGTATGACCATTTAAATAACATAGATCCTTCTAATCCATGAGCATGGAATATTTTCCCATTAGTTTGTGCCATCTATGATTTCTTTTTTGCAGTGTTTTGTAGTCCTCCTTGTAAAGATCTTCTATCTTCTTGGTCATATGTATTCCTAGGAATTTTTTTTTTTGGTGTTTTGTTTTTGGTGTGGCTATTATAAATGGAATTGTGTTCTGATTTGGCTCTCAGCTTGAATATTGTTGTTGGTGTGTAGAAATGATGTAATTGATTTTTGTACATTGATTTTGTAGCCTGAAACTTTGCTGAAGTCATGTATTAGTTCTAGGAGCCTTTCGGTGGAGTGTTTAGGGTTTTCAAGGTATAGAATCCTATTATCCACAAAGAGAGATAGTTTAACTTTTTCTATTTGGATGCCTTTTATTTCTTTCTCTTGCTTGATTGCTGTGGCTTGGACTTCTAGTACTATCTTGAATAGGAGTAGTGAGAGTAGGCATCCTTGTCTTGTTCCCCTTCTCAAGAGAAATGGTTTTAGCTTTTGCCCATTCAGTATGATATTTGCTGTAGGTTTGTCATAGCTATGTTCCTTTGATGCCTAGTTTGTTGAGGATTTTAATTATGAATGGATGTTGGATTTTATTGAAAGTTTTTTCTGTATTTATTGAGATGATCATATGGTTTTTGTTTTTAATTCTGTCTATGTGGTGAATCACATTTATTGATTTGCATTTAATGATTGGCATTTGAGGATTTTTGCATCTATATTCATCAAGGATCTCGGCCTATAGTTTTCCTTTTTTGTTGTGTCTTTGCCAGGTTTTGTTATCAAAACTGATGCTGGCTTCACAGAATGAGTTAGGGAGGAGTCTCTCCTCCTTGATTTTTTAAAACAGTGTCAGCAGAATTGGTACCAGCTCGTTTGTATGTCTGGTAGAATTTGCCTATGAATCCACCCAGTCTGGGACATTTTTTGGTTGGTAGTTTTTAAATTGCTGATTCAATTTCAGAACTTGATATGGGTCTGCTCAGTATTTCAATTTCTTCCTGATTCAGTTTTAGGAGATTGTGTGTTTCCAGGAATTTATCCATTTCCTTCAGATTTTCTAGTCTGTGTGTGTAGAGGTGTTCATAATAGTCTCTTAGGATCTTTTGTATTTCTGTGGAATTTCAGTTACAATGTCATCTTTGTCATTTCTGATTGTGCTTATTTGGATCTTTTCTGTTAACCTAGCTGGCAGATTATTAATCTTGTTCATCCTTTCAAATAACCAACTTTTGGTTTTGTTGATTCTTTGTATGGATTTTTGGGACTCAATTTTTTTCAGTTATGCTCTGATTTTAGTTATTTCTTTTCTTCTGCTAGATCTGAAGTTCATTTGCTCTTATTTTTCTAGTTCCTCTGGGTGTGATGTTAGATTGCTAATTTGAGATCTTTATAACTTTTTGAGGTAGACATTCAGTATTATAAACTTTCCTCTTAACACTGCTTTTGCTGCATGCCAGAGATTTTGATATGTCGCATCTCTGTTTTCATTTATTTCAAACAATTTTATTTCTGTCTTGATTTTGTTGTTTACCCAAAAGTCATTCAGGAGCAAGTCATTTAATTTCCATGTAATTATGTGGTTTTGAAGAATCTTCTTGGTATCGATTTCTATTTTTATTCCACTGTAGTCTGAGAGTATGGTTGGTATAATTTCGAGTTTTAAAAATGTATTGATACTTGCTTTATGAATGAGCATGTGATCAATCTTGGAGTATGTTCCATATACAGATGAGAAAAATGTATATTCTGTGGTTGATGAGTGGAGTATTCTGCATATATCTAATAGGTCCAATTGGTGAAGTGTTGAGTTTAAGTCCAGGATTTCTTTGTTAGTGTTTTGCATCGATGACCTGTCTAATGCAGTTAGTGGGTTGTTGAAGCCCCCCGCTATTATTGTGTGGCAGTCTAAAATCTTTTTGTAGATCTAGAAGTACTTGTTTCAATAATCTGGGTGCTTCAATGTTGGGTGCATATATATTTAGAATAATTAACTCTTCTTGTTGAATTGGATTATCATTATGTAATGCCCTTCTTTGTCCTTTATTCCTGTTGTTGGTTTTAACTCTGTTTTATCTGTTATAAGAAGAGTGACCCCCTGCTTTTTGTTTTGTTTTGTTTTCTATTTGCATGGCAGATCTTTCCCCAATCCTTTACTTTGAGCCTTTGGGCACCATTATGTGTGAGATGGGTCTCTTAAACACAGCACATGGAAGGAAGGGTCTTGTTTTTTTAATCCAATTTGCGACTCTATGCCTTTTAAGTGGGGCATTTAGACCATTTACATTCAAGGCTAATATTTATGTGCGGGGTTTTGATCCTATTGTGAAGTTGTTAGCTTTTTGCTTTGTAATTTCTATTGTGTTTTTGCTCCATTGGGTCTGTAGTCTATGTACTTGAGTATGTATTTCTGGCAGTAGGTATTGTTCTTTGGTTTCTTTCTTTTTTTTTTTTTTTTGGAGATGGAGTCTCATTCTGTCACCCAGGCTGGAGTGCAGTAGCGTGATGTTGACTCACTGCAACGTCCACCTCCTGAGTTCAAGCAATTCTCCTGCCTCTGCCTCCCAAGTAGCTGGGATTACAGGCATGTACCACTACACCTGGCTAATATTTGTATTTTTAGTAGAGATGGGGTTTCACCATGTTGGCCAGGTGGTTTCAATGTATATACCTCCCTTCAGGATCTCTTGGAAGGCTAGTATAGTGGTAAAGAATTCCCTTAGCATCTTCGTGTCTGGAAAATATTTTATTTCTCCTTTGTTTATGAAGATTAGTTTGGTGGAATATGAAATTCTTGTTTGGAATTTCTTTTCTTTGAGAATGCTGAAAATAGGCCCCAAGTCTCTTCTGGCTTATAAGGTTTCTGCTGAGTAGATACTATTATTATGCAGTCCTTTAACTGTTTAGACATGATTTCCTTTAATTCTTTGAAAATATTCATATTGGATGATTAAAAGTATCTGTATAATAAGTACAGTATCTGGATTTCCTCAATTTCTATTGACTCGTCTTTTCTTGTGTATGTCTTTTTCTGATTTCTCTGTGTATCTCATAAGTTTTTTTGTTAAAAACTGGACTTTTTTTCTTTAAAATTTTTTAATTGAAATATGTCTTATGTTATAATATTGACCCTTTTAAAATGTACATATAATTTAGTGGATTTTAGTATATTCACAAGGTTCTGGAAGCATCACCACTAGTTCCAGAACACTTTCATCAACCCAGAAAGAAACCCCATACCTAGTAATTCAAAACTGGACATTTAAAATAATGTAATGTAGTAACCGTGGAAATCAGACCAAGTCACATAACCCTTATTCAAAATGCTTAAGAACAAAGGTGTTTTGGATTTTGGATTTATTTTGGATTTTGGATTATTTGCATATATACAATGAGATATATTGGGGATGGGACCCAAGTCTAAATAAGAAATTCATTTGTGTTTCATATACAGCTGAAGGAAACAAAAATATTCCTCTCTAAAGTACTGGGGATTTTAGTTAAGTCTTATAAAAGGTTTAAACACAGGGGCACACTCTGACCCTGCTCTCTGCCTTTCCCACTTAAAGATAGGCCCCTTTATAATGCTTGCTTATAAACTGAGAGACAGAAGTCAGAAACAGTGCTGCTAGATCATCTAGAGCAGACTTTACTCTTCTCATAAATTCACCTTTCCACGTTTTCCTGCCTTTTGGAAGCCTTCTTTGTCTTGTCACTATATAAGATTTATGAGTCTTTGTGAAAATACTGTCAGAGGCATTGAACCAGAGCAACTCCATCTTGAATAAGGGCTGGGTAAAATGAGGCTGGGACCTACCGGGCTGCATTCCCAGATGATTAAGGCATTCTAAGTCACAAGATGAAATAGAAGTTCAGCACAAGATACAGGTCATAAAGACCTTGTTGATAAAATAGGTTGCAGTAAAGAAGCCGACTAAAACCTATCAAAACTAAGATGGCCATGAAGAGTGACCTTTGGTCATTCTCACTGCTACACTCTCAACAGTGCCATGACAGTTTACAAATTCCATGGCAATGACAGGAAGTTTCCCTATATGGTCTAAAAAGGGGAGGCATGAATAATCCAGCCTTGTTTAGCATATCATCAAGAAATAATCATAAACATAGATAACCAGCAGCCCTTGTGGCTGCTCCGTCTATGGAGTAGCCATTCTTTTATTCCTCTACTTTCTTAACAAACTTGTTTTTGCTTTGCACTGTGGACTCGCCCTGAATTTTTTCTTGCCCAAGATCCAAGAACCCCCTCTTGAGGTCTATATCAGGACCACTTTCCTGTAACATCTTTCTGGCAACCACGAAGGGATGATACTGAAGAGACCCCTAATCCCAACTAAAAATCATCTGCTTGCACCAATTTTGGCTGACTTTGGGTAAGTAGGGTGCATATACCTGGTAAAGAATGGGATTGGGTTAGAGGCTCAACTTAAAGGGGTTAGAGGCTCAACTTAAAGGAGTTAGAGTCTCTCCTAAGACAAAGTGGGTTAGAGGCCCCTGTCGGTAAAGTCCCTTTTGGCTAAGGATGGGTTTGGCACTATGGGATGCTAACTGCTGTTCTCTTTGGATTAATCTACCTTGCACTCGTTGCTGATGGCTGTGGGTGACAGGATTAGGCATGTACAGGATCATGGGACATGGTGAGTGTCTTCTTCCCTAAAAGGGAAAACCTAAGAGCTGATGAAACTGCTGGAAAAGATCCCTTCATGACCAACAAGCGGCTGCCTGAACGTTTGAGCAATGGGTGGATCTTTCTCTGGTCTCCCTGAGCTCTTCGCCTTCCCCACCCTGCCTCAGGCAATACTTTCTTTCTCTTTCTCTCTTTCTTTCTATGCTAACCAGTTGAAGTAATGGTAAGAATCACATTTATCTCCTCTGTAAAGTTATGAATAATGGAAAAAGGATTTGAGAGACTAGTGTTAAGCTGTAGTGAATCTGGTGCGCTTTGTGTGTTTTTCTGTATTGTTCTGTCATAAAGAGGGGTACCTTAGGATACAGCATGGGCTTTTCAAAATGGCCCAACAAACTGGTCAGCTACAAACTTTGCTGCAGGTCCCTGAAAAAAACTGGATGAGGTTTCCTTCTTGTCTAGTATGTCCTTGGGAGCTTGACCTTGTAACTATGTGGCCGTGCTTTCTCTTTTCACAATGGTGGCCTGGGTTCAGGGTCCAATTCCTGGCTTGGAGAATGAGTCCTTTATCTTCTGTCTGTCTGTGTATTTATATGTGTTGTGTGTGTGATTATATATGAAAGAGCTTTGATTAATTGGCTTAAAATAAGTGCTTAAATCAAATATTTTGTCAAAAAAGTAGAAAGTGTAATGCCTTTTACTTCATGTGACTTTAGTAATCTTTGGAAAATAGAGACGGTTTTTTAAATTATTGGTAAAATGAAAATATCTTCCAAAATGTAAACATCTGGTCTAAATTATACAGGTCAGATATTAAGTTTACTAAATGCTTTAAGGTCATAAACTGCTTCTTTGACTTTTAAAAATTGTTCAGTTTACCTACTTTGAAGCATTAGATTCTAGATAAGGCCTGGAGACATGTGGAATTAGCCATATCCCATAGCTATGCAAATAAGTTTATAAAGAAAAGAGACTTTATACAAGGAAGGATCTTATACGGTAAATTCTTGTCCTAAACTAAAATAACTGGTCATTTAAAAAAAGGAATGTTTAGGATAAGTCACAAAGTCGAAGTATGCCGTAGATAGTCTGTGTAGGTCACAAAATTCCCATAACGGAATTTAAGCAAGAAATGTAAAATTTAAAGGTGATTAGGCCTCCTAAATGCTTCATAGAATACTACTGTGATGCTTAACTGTACAACTTGCCTGCTTTACAGCTAGGTAAGGCTTGGGACATGTGAAGTTAGATGTTGAAAAGAGTCAGGACTTCTCTGCACTTCTGTCTGGGTCCTAGGCTCCCCACTAGTACATAATTAAAATGGCTTACTAACCAGGCTTTTCACCAGAAGTAAGAGTTGCTAAGAGTTAACAGTGTAACATGTATTTGAGACTAAAAAACAGTTTTATGTGCAGAGTGTGTAAAGAAAGTGAAATGTGTTTTTTGTAAAAGATTATAAGAAGTCATAGGAATGTGGATTTTTTATGCCTAAAGTGTTAAAGGATTGTTTTAAGTTAGATAAGGTAAAGCTGAAGATTTAAGCAGGTTGTGGAAGGTTTGTGAAAAATTAGTTGTAAAAGAGATTCTGTGTGTGAACATATTGGCTGAAGTTAAAGGGATATCATTCAGTTTTTCCATAAATTGAACAGTGGAATAAAAGAACAACAAGTTTTTCTTAAAGCAAAAATCTACTTATAATCTGCTCTTAATAAAAATTTGTAAAAGGTTATACAAGATTTATGAAAATCTTATGGTCAAATGGATTAAGATTGGACAGATTTATGTATAAGGTTTTATTAAGAATTGGGCTTAACAGTACACTAATGCAAAGGTAAAACTTGCCTTGTTTGGTATAGTAAAATCATACAAGAAGCACTGACAAATATAATAAAACTTATTGTAGGTTATTAATAATTATAATTGTTACATAAAATCATTGTATGCCACAGAGGTAACCAAACTTCTTTTTCAATCATGTTTTTGGCTGTGGTTGTCCTAAAACATTTTGTCATCCACAAACAATTGTTGTCTTGTTTTAATCCTCTTCAAAAGGTGGTTTGTAGTCAGCTATAGCACTCTAACAGGTGTTCTTAAATGCAGGTTTCTGATAACTTTGGAAATTGTGACATTAGAATAGAAGAAACAACTTTCAGAACTCTCGTGGAGAACTGAAATGTTCATGAATATCAAACAGAAGAGAAATTAACTGCATGGAGTAAACTAAAAGAAGTCTAAAGTAATCTTTTTAACTTTTTGCTTAAAACGTTGCTGATTCTTTGTTTTGTTTTTCAAAGTCAAGAAAACAAATTTTAAACTATTTACAGCTTTTATCAATTAGGTAAAGTATACTCCTATGAACCCAATTTGGAGCATATTTGTTTCTCTCCACCTTGTTTCTCCAGAATTTGGAAACTACATTTGAATAATCTTAATTTATGGCAATATAGTTATTTGCATAAGTTATTTGCAATAAGAATCTGTTTTCTTTTGTAACAGGACACAATTGGAAAAACTGGTTATTTTACCAAGGCTTTGACTGGAATGGTGTGTTTTCCTTTAAGGAATTAAATTTGACTTATAGAGCCAATAAAAGTCCCTTGGGAAAACTGGCCTCATACCTTGTCTACACAGTCCCTGTACAGGGTTCCTGACATGTCATAAGTAAAGAATGTCACTTTCTATCAGGCCTAGGAGAGCTAAGTTATCTTGGAACCTCAAGAGGAGAGGAATTTATTCAACTTATAGGTATTTGAGGGTACAAACCCATGGCAGGGCTCAGCTCTAAAAAAGTCTTATCTAAGATTCCTTTTATGGAACAGAGTTCCATCAATGGCAATTTAAAGAGAGCTTATGTGAAAATAATTATTCTTGCTGCACTTTATACAAATAATCAGGCCAAGTAAAATAAAACAAATCAGTTTTACCATGATTTGTCTTAATAAAAATGGGAAACTGGAGAGAGAAAAATTATGTTTCAAGAACTACGGTACACTTGTTATTAAATTCTAGTCTCATTAGTTGTTTATCAGTTTATTTCCTGCAATTAAGACTGATCCTGCTTATTCCTGTGATCCAACCAGTGAACTCTGGCTGCTGCTCAGAAGAAACAAGAGGCATGGGTAATGTAAAAATCTGGATCAATATTCTAATTCTAGGCACATATTGAAATCATCTAGCAACCCCATATCAGCTTGGTTCCAACAGCTGCCCAGTTCATGGAAAGCCTTCTAATTTAGTTTACTTGGGATAATTTTACTTATTTTACCTTACTCTTGTGTAATATATTGCTGTTGTACTCTTTGTGTAGGAATGAGGATGAGGTTACTCAGTGTTTTCTTAAATTGAACACTTATTAATATTCCAGATATCACCTTTTGTTGGAACTCAAAAGTTATGAATGGCCCTCATCATACCAATGCTTTTTGACTGAGCTGTTCTCTACCCCAAATATAAGAGACTAATAGTTAGGCATGAACATCATTGCCCCTATTCTGCCTGAAGAAGTTACAGAAGATAGATCTTCATTCCTCTGCAAATCTTGAAATTAGGGTTGTCTTTTAAAAGTGGGGGTGGGGGGGGGAATGTCAGAGGCATTTGAAACAGACCAAATCAATCTCTAATAGGGGCTGGGTGAAATGAGGCTGAGACCTACTGGGATGCATTTCCAGATGGTTAAGGCATTCTAAGTCACAGGATGAAATAGGAGGTCAGCACAAGATACAGGTCATAAAGACCTTGTTGATAAAACAGTTTGCAGTAAGGAAGCTGGCTAAAATCCACCAAAACCAAGATGGCCATGAAGAGTGACTTCTGGTTGTCTTCACCGCTACACTCCCACCAGTGCCATGACAGTTTACAAATGCCATGGCAACAACAGGAAGTTCCCCTATACGGTCTAAAAAGGGGAGGCATGAATAATCTACCCCTTGTTTAGCATATCATCAATAAATAACCATAAAAATGGGTAACCAGCAGTCCTTGTGGCTGTGTTGTCTATGGAGTAGCCATTCTTTTATTCGTCTACTTTCTTAATAAACTTGCTTTTGCTTTGTACTGTGGACTTGCCCTGAACTTTCTCTTGTCCAAGATCCAAGAATCCTCTCTTGGGGTCTGGATCAGGACCCCTCTCTTGTTAACAATACTATTTAAGCAAGGCCCCAGAACCACTGCCTTGAGAGGGAAATACTTTTGAACTGAGGGCTTTCCCTGTGATAGTACAGCATGCATTACTAAACTTCTACTTGTTTTTCTTCTGTTAATCTTACTTTTGTTTTCAGGAGGGTGTCTCAATTAAGAACTTAGAAAGGAAAAGAAACTATGTTTGCTCCCCTACGTACTTTATGCACAGAGCCTGAAAGTAATTGTTTATAATACTTTGAATAATTTTGTGCATGAAACAAAGTTCTGACTGAGACCTGTCACGTGAGGTCAGCTGTGGAATTTTCTACTCATGGCATCATGTCAGTGCGCAACTTTCAAATTTTGGAACATTTCAAATTACAGATTTTTATATTATGGATGCTCAACCTATACCCTCTGTATCTAGGGTTTGTTGTTGCTGTTTTGTTGTTTTTACTGTTTGTTTAGTAACTTTCCTGGACAAATTCTGTAAATAAGTATTTCCTATTATGATTGAAGTCCTACTCAGTTAACTTAGTGGTCGGCTAATAATTGAACAGAGGTTTTCTTAAGTTCTTTGAACTAATAAGTCTCTAGCCTTAGCCAAGGGGTACTGTTAGCTATGTGCTGGGGCACACTTTCAATGCTCTGGTATGACTTCCTGCTTGCAAGGTCAGCCAGAGGTGAGAAGTTAGGTTCCACTTAGGTCTTTCCTGAGCACACACAGCTCTGCCATGTGTATGGCCTTCCAGATCCCCTGTGATATGTTGGAGCTTTTCAAAGCCCCCTGTGAATATCCCCTTCCCAAGATCTTCCTTTTAAATGTTTTGCCAGGCTCCCATTTGCCCCAACTGGTATTGCAGCCTCAGGCAGCCACATGTTAAATCATTGCTATTGGTTGTTTTTGACAAACACCCTAGGGATAAGTTCTACTCCCCAGATCCCAAGCAATCAAATAATGACAATAACATCCTGTGAATGGAACTTTTCCAGGGAGCTGAAAGACAGGTAAAATAGTGACATTTCTAAGGAGACGTGCTTTTGGGGGAGCTCTAAACCCAGGTTATACCTCCAGTGGCAGTAAGGCTGCTCATATTCATAGCTTCCATAATTGCAGAGCTGCTGTTTTCAAGGTTTCTGCAGAGTGGGAGTGAGGAGTACAGGAATAGTGCAAGTTATAATGTTACAACATTTTGCTATTCTTACCAAGATTCAGCAGTTTTTCTTGCATTAATGTTCCTTGGGTTTTTTGCAAGCCTTTGGTTAATTGCAGAGTTTTTAAAAAGTTGATTATTATTATTATTATTATTATTATTATTTTTTGGCCACGTATTCTGAAGAGTGGATTTTGGGAAGGTTATTACTTCACCATTCTGGAAGTTTCCAACCTCTCAACCTGACCTAGAGCTGCAATGAACAGTTATGAGGTATTAAAGCAAACTAAACATGGTCTGACAAGGACTCCATACTTCTATATTTGCGTCCTTGTGGATGAACTGTAACCTAACTGGACAGGT
The DNA here is from genome assembly GCF_002776525.5 of Piliocolobus tephrosceles. Classification (NCBI taxonomy): domain Eukaryota; kingdom Metazoa; phylum Chordata; class Mammalia; order Primates; family Cercopithecidae; genus Piliocolobus; species Piliocolobus tephrosceles. The sequence goes on along the minus strand of NC_045441.1, from coordinate 123,278,009 downwards.
AGACAAGATTAAAAACCTAATTTAGGAGTATGCACCTGTAACAATAGCTGAGTCTTGGCCAGTCCCAGCAGCCATACTTCAACCACCCATATATTGCTGAGTGTTCAAAATGTGTTCAAAAAAGGCAAATGCCCAGCTGTAACCAACCCAGCTGTTTTTATGCCTTACTTCCGATTTCTGTATGTCACTTCCCTTTTTTTTGTCTACAAATTTGTTCTGACCACCAGGCATCACTGTAGTCTCTCTGAATCTGCTGTGATTCTGAAGGCTGCACAATTTGTGAATCATTCATTGCTCAATTAAACTCCTTTAAATTTAATTTGGCTGAAGTTTTTCTTTTAACAGAGGCTTAGCAATGGAATTAAGGGGATGGGAAGACTGTCCTTTTGGTGAATTTTTTTTTTTTTTTTTTGAGACAGACCCCTGCTCTATCTCCCTGTCTGGAGTGCAGTGGCATGATCTCGGTTCACTGCAAGCTCTGCCTCCCGGGTTCACGCCATTCTCCTGCCTCAACCTTCTGCGTAGCTGGGACTACAGGCACCCATCACCACGCCTGGCTAATTTTTTTGTATTTTTAGTACAGATGGGGTTTCACTTTGTTAGCCAGGATGATCTCGATCTCCTGACCTCATGATCTGCCCACCTCGGCCTCCCAAAGTGCTGGGATTACAGGCATGAGCCACCTGTCTTCTCTTTGAACACTTGGAAAGCCTGTGCCCTTTGTAACCACCTGCCAGCCTTGCAAGGTAGAAAGGTATCTAAGTTCAGAGAAACCTTCCTGAGGCCTTCCTGATATAAAGATAATCCAAGGGGAGTCCTGATGTCAGCCTGAGATGAGAGGATCTTCCAGCCTCTTGGGACCTTCTCTCCGATCAGCTTTCTCAGTGAGGTTTCCCAGTGCCACTAGTCGCTCTTCTCCTTGACTTGATGGTGCCTCACCAATTTGTAGCTATCTTCTCACTTTTGGCCACCCCTCAGGCACTTTTTGTGTACTTCGTGATGCCCTAAGAGATTTTAAACTGTCTGTAACACTGGCAAGAGCTATATCTCTTCACTATTGGGAAATAAGGAAGTCTCAATGACTTTCACAAGAACATTCAGGAATTATAACCAAGGTCTGCACGTCTGGCTTAGAAGCAGCTGCCTTCAGAATGGTCAGTTATTGCCGGTGACCAGTGTGATAACTGATCAGCAGAAACTCCACACCCTTGGATGAGTCATGTTTCCAGGCTGATTACATCTCTTTCACAGCAAATGGCCTTCTCCAGAGAGCCAGCTTAGCATCTCAATGGAGCCAGACAGACTTGGTATTAGAATGATAGCATAAGGGATCCTTTTTGTTTGCTATAATAAGCCGCATTTCCTATGAAGAAAGAAGTGGAGAGATTTTGACTTTGCAAGACACTTCTAGAGAGAAATTGGCCCACACAGTAAGAGGAGCAGAAGGAGAACAACTTGGATGTATGCGTCAGACCTTGCCCCTTTGAAAATCCTGAACCAGGGAGTGTGGCAGATTACAGATGGCTGCAAATTCATTGATATTCCTCCTGTTGAGAGGTTGGATCTATGACTGGCCTATTACATTTTGACCTTTAGCATATGGTCAAAGTGATGCTATGCTAATTTTAGGGCTAGCATTTAAAAAGACTGGTCACAACTGTTTTGGGTTTTTTTAGAGCCCTGAGTCACCGTTTAAGAAGTTCAACTACCCTGCTGAAGCGATCACATGGATAGGCTCTAAGACTACAGCCTGAGAGCTGTTCCCACCAAGGTGTCAGGCTTGTGAATGAAGCCATCTTGGATGTTCCAAACTGGCTCAGGTATCAGCTTAGTACCATCAGGTGACTCTAGTTGGTGCCATATGGAACAGAAGAATCACCCAGCTGATCACCCCTCAAATTCCTGACCCATAGTATCATGAGACACAATAACTGTTTTAAGCTACTAAGTCTTGGATTAGTTTGTTTTGCAGAGACAAATAACGAGAACAGGGAGCCAGTTGCCCTTCTGTGAGAGTCTGCCTTAGACATGAGCAAGTGTTATGCCCAGACCGTTTATTCCCTGGAGAAGACCACCAGAGTCCAGAGTCAAAGCCAAGCAGCAAGGATCTTTATTACAGGTTCGAACCTGGAACTCTCACACACCCGTGAAACGAGCCGGGCGGGAGAGCTCCCCAACTGGGCTCAGGACAGTGTTATATAGTCTGGGGTACATAGGCACAGAGTCATTATACAAATCAGATGTATGATTGGCCGATATTTGAACGAGGCGATTTGGCTGATTATGATTGGTTCCCGCCATTTCTGGTATTTCAGTTAATTTTGAAATTCTGATGACGTTTATCAGGGGCTTGCAGGGCAGGGGTAGGGCTTGTTTTCGCAAACCCGAGGCGGGAAAGCAGTCTTACACAAAGGCAGTTAATCATATTGTGACAGGTTTTACAGGGCTTGTTTTGCAACATGGGTGTACCTTACTTAAACGCGTCTTGTGACCTTGCCGTGCCTCAGAAAGAAAAACAGGAACTTACAAAATCTCTAGAATGTGCCGGGATAGGGACAAAAGGATTGTGAGAGCAGAACAAAGGTTTAGCAATAGGGTGGGTACACACTTTTATGCCCTTTCACAAGGGACCAGAGATAGACCCTTACTTTTCTGTAGCTGCATCTAGATGGGACCCATATAACCTCTCTTAGGGTGTCCTGCTGGTGCATCACTGAATGGGGCTCCTAGGTGTCTGCTTAGTACACTAGCTGGTCATACCCTCCCTTGTCCTCTTGGTGAATAGCAAATCTTGTGCTTATGACCAGCAAATATATATATCTAGAAGGAAAATTGCTGAGTCACGGATATGTAAATTTCTAAACTTTTTGATATACACTGTCAAATTGTATTCCAGAAAGATCACCCTTTTCCAGTTGCTTCCAAAGTCTATGAGAGTGCTTACTTACTGCCCCTTCAGTAACACTGGCTGTTATCAACTGTGTGGTAACTGTGACTTTATATGTAATGTCATCCATTTGCATGACCTTGTCAGAGGCCTTTACCAGAGCAACTCCATCTTGAATACGAGCTGAGTAAAATGAGGCTGAGCATTCCCAGACAGTTAAGGCATTCTAAGTCACAGGATGAGATAGGAGGTCAGCACATGATACAAGTCATAAAGAACTTGCTGATAAAAGAGGTTGCATTAGGCTGAGTGCGGTGGGTCATGCCTATAATCCCTGCATTTTGGGAGGCCGAGGCCGGTGGATCACGAGGTCAGGAGATTGAGACCATCCTGGCCAACATGGTGAAACCCCGTCTCTACCAAAAATACAAAAATTAGCTGGGCCTGGTGGCATGTGCCTGTAGTCTGAGCTACTCTGCAGGATGAGGCAGGAGAATCACTTGAACCCGGGAGGCGGAGGTTACAGTGAGCAGAGATCATGCCACTGCACTTCAGCCTGGTGACAGAGCGAGACTCAGTATCAAACAACAACAATAAAAACTAGGTTGCAGTAAAGAAGCTGGCTAAAACCAACCAAAACCAAGATGGCCATGTGAGTGACCTCAGGTCATCCTCACTGCTACACTCCTATCAGTGCCACGACAGTTTACAAATGCCATGGCAACACGAGGAAGTTACCCTATATGGTATAAAAAAGGGAGGAACCCTCAGTTCCCAGAATTGCCCACCTTTTCCAAGAAAATTCATGAATAATCTACCCCTTGTTTAGCATATACTCAAGAAATAACCAAAAAAATGGTCAACCAGCAGCCCTCAGGGCTGCTGTGCCTATGGAGTAGCCATTCTTTTATTCCTTTACTTTCTTAATAAACTTGCTTTCACTTTACTTTATGGACTCTCCCTGAATTCTTTCTTGCATGAGATCCAAAAACCCTCTCTTGGGGCCTGGATCAGGACCGCTTTCTGGTAACAACCTCAGTTTACTCATCTGTGTATCCAACATGCTTGGTGTAGGGTCTGGAACCAAGTGGGTTCACAACAAATATTTTTTAATGTATAAGGACTCCAAAGGCTGCACAATCTATTCCTTCAGCCCAAAGTCCTGTTGCCTCTACATCTTTCTGTACACGGCCCACAGGTGCCTCAGGTTTATCATCACCTCCTTCACCTCCAACCCTTCACCTCCAAACTTGCTTCTCCCCGTCCTGCCTGGTGTTCCTTATCTCACTGAATAGCAGGCCATCCCCTCAGTTAACCTATCTAGAAACCCGGGAACCTACCTTTGCTCCTTTACCACTTCCTCTTACCCCTTCCCATTCAACCAATGATCACGTCTTGTCAATTCTGTCATCTTTCACCTATTCATTCATTCTAAAAATATTTATTGACCATCTATTGTGTGCCAGGGATTGTTCTAAGCATTGGAGCTACAGAGAACAAAAGATATAAAAGCCTCTGCCCTCAAAGAGTGTATACTTTAGTTGGGGAAGACAAACAATCATCAAATTAATGATTGAGTTATACAGAATGTCAGATGGCAATAAAAACCATGGAGAAAAATTAAGCAGAGAAAGTATATGGTGTGGGAAAAGGACTGCTGTTTTATTTATTTATTTATTTATTTATTTATTTATTTATTTATTTATTTAATTTTTTGAGATGGAGTCTCACTCCATCACCCAGGCTGGAGTGCAGTGGTGCAATCTCAGCTCACTGCAACTTCCACCCCCTGGGCTCAAGTGATTCTCCCGCCTCAGCCTCCTGAGCAGCTGGGATTGCAGGCATGTGCCAATAAACCCAGCTAATTTTTGTATTTTTAGTAGAGATGGGGTTTTGCCATGTTGGCCAGCCTGGTCTCAAACCCCTGACCTCAGGTGATTCACCTGCCTCAGCCTCCCATAGTACCAGGATTACAGGCGTGAGCTACCACGCCCGGCCAGGGCTGCTGTTTTAAGTAGGTGGTCGAGAACGGAATCATTTAGAAGGTAAAATTAAAGCAGAGACCTAAAGGAGGTGAGGGAGCAATCATGCTTTTATTTATGTATTTACAATTTTTTAAAGACAGGGTCTCATTTCTGTTGCCCAGGCTGGAATGCAATAGCCTACAATCATAGCTCAATTCAACCTTGAACTTCTGGACTCAAGCAATCCTTCTGCTTCAGCTTCCCACGTAGCTGAGACTATAGGTGGGTACTACCATGCCTGACTAATTTTTAGATTTTTTTTTTTTTTTTTTTAAAGATGGGGTCTTGCTATGTTGCCAGGGCTAGTCTGGAACTGTTGGGCTCAAGCAATCCTGTCTTGGCCTCCCAAAGGAATGGGATTATGGGCATGAGACACTGCACCTGGCCATTGTGTTTTTAAGTATTTCCTGAATCTGTCCACCTCCCTCCATCTGTATTACTACCACCCTAGTTGAAGCCACTACCATCATTCTCCTTGACCACTGACTAGTCTTCCTGCCATCTGCCTTCCAATCCATTATCCATCCTCCAGGGTGATATCTGTGAAGTCAAAACTCAATACTACTTACTTGCCTAAAACTCCTTAGTGTTTATACCAGATCCCTCAAGATAAAAAAAAATACTTATTAGTATCTCCTACTGGCCATTGAATTATTCTCCAACCTTATCTCTCCAAGTCCCCAGTTGTAGTCACAACTACTTTTAGTCCTTTCAGTAAGCATGGTGCTGAACTTTTAAAAACTTTCTGAAGCTCTTTTTTTTTCTCATTCCATAAAGAAAATAGTGGAATTTTGTTTTTGTTGTAGATTCTTTTTTATTTGGGTTTGAGATGTGTTTTAGAGACCTTGGCTGCCTTTAAAAGAGCCATTCATTCAGAAAGGGCAGATTTTGTGGCAGGATGAAGCTTTCTAATCAGTAAGATAAGAGCTAATCACACAGATGAGGAATGTTTACAGCTGAACTAAGTCAGGGGCTGCAGCTACACATTATTAATAAGCATAGCCCCAGCTATTAGATCTTGGCATGATCAGAGTCCAAGGCTCTGTATCCTTGGAGAGGGAGCCTATTTGGACTAGCATCAGGGGTTAGGTTTTGCGGGCGAGAGGGTGTTTCTGGTGAATGTGTTTAGCATCCCTTGTGCTCTGAGGCAGGCTGGGACTGCACCCTGGGTCCTGCCTTGCAAATTTGCATTGAAGTTTCCAAGGACATGTGGATGGCTCAGTGCAAACTCATGCCCATAACTAGGAAAGTGATGGTTAGTAGATGTCCTATTGTGGAGGAGCAGAGGAACTGACACTGCATCTGAAGGGCAGGGCATTTATTAAGGAGGGACAGGATAGCCCAAACTGGGCAGCTCCCTGAGAAATGACATCCTTAAAGACCAGACTCAGGCACCTCCTTCCAGAACACACTTCCCAGAAGTGGCTGTGGCAAAGTTTTCAAGGACTGCCATCTAAACAGGAATAGTGCTGGAGGGTTGGTTAATCAGCACGAAAGGGGTAAGAAATGAGTGCTGAAATTGTTCAACACATGTGGTGGGCTGGTAAGACTTTATGGGCTTTAGCAACTTTTTGTGAATGAATTAAAAAAATAAGTAAACCTAGTACTTGACGGCTATGAAACAGCACTCTGGGTCCTCAAGCACCCAGAACGCATGCAGAACTCTGTCTCTAGATAAAACTAGAAGGTGGGTCTGATCCTGCTGACAGAACATCGTTGTGCTTGCCTCAGAGGAAACTTTCCAATAAGGTGCTGGACAGAGAATAGGGACAGAGAGTGCTTTCTGAGCAGGCTGGAAGACGATGTTTGTGCTCGCTTGTTAATGAATGTTGTCTGTGGACTGCTTATTTTGTAGCATACTACCTGCTAGCAAAGTTGTGAGGAGGAGCCACATTGCTTCCATCTCTGCTTATGGCAGAAGGCTAATGATGTTTACTGAAGGAATTTGGACAGCAGGAATGTCAAACTGCCCTAGATCAGTCCTCGATGGAAGGTGGGATGTGGGGCGAATGATGTAACTACTCTTACTTCCCTTCTGAACTCTGTAGGGTCTGGAACAGTGTGTAAGCACCTCAGGGGCATCCAGGAAACATGGAAATGAAAATACAAGAAAACAATGACAGTTAATACAACTGCAAGACGCAAGAATTTCTATATGGCCTATGAAAACACTTTAATGTTTGCTGTTATCATAGATGATGAATTGCTCTTTAACTGCCAAGAGGCCTAGTACCTTGTGCTTTATTAGTCTCTTAAAGCTAGCTGAGTTAACAGCATTTAAGTGTTATGTTTCCTCATTTTAAGATTGCAACTTCAAATCTCATTCAAAACCATTAGCATTTACATCCATTGGGATATCAGAGAAATACAAGGAACTCTAAGTTGTTGGGGAGGAGGGTAGAAAAATATATTCTTTTCCTGAATCTTTTTTATGTTTTGGTGATTGGGCCTATGTTGTTAGACGGTAAACACTTACTGCTGAGGATGGGTAATAAATGATACTGAAATAGAAAGTTCCTAAGGAAAAAGGGGCTGGTCCAGTGAGATAATTAGACATCAGGATTTTGGAGCAGGGATGTGTGGCATCTTATAGGGAGTTTTAAGCTTCAATAACAGCTAATTATTATGGATAGCAGATTTATAATATCTATCTATAATATAATATTATACATAGTTAACTATTATAGTTTTATTCTGTTTGTTGGATTTACACAGAGGCTTTCCTACGAATACTCAGAGATACTGAATTAAGACCTATGTATTTGAGCTCACTAATACTATAGGACTTCAAATAAAGGAAAAAGGTGGATAAAGCAAAAGACACAAATAAACTGGGGGGATCCAGGGTTGCTTGTTGTGATGGTTGAGGCAGGAAATTAAAGAAAAATAAATTAAAAAGAAAGAGAAATAAGTTTTTCTGTATTAGTCTGACTTACCCCAGAGGCAGCAACAGGCACAGCCCAGACCCAGGAAAAGTCTTGGTAATATTATGTAATGTGCTCTGGAGACTCTCCTAGCACTCCTTCAACATAAGGAGAAGAAAAACAAATTTTCCTTTGTTTTATGGAATGAGTTGATAGATTCCTATTCTCTGTAACTAGTGACTTCAAGTATTCTGTTTTATCTAAGAAGTACAACGAAGGTCACAAGAAGCCTGAGTAGGCCTGAACTACAGCTGCCTGGGCACCAGAATGAAGGTTATAGGATAAGTCTGTTCCCAGACAAACCTAGGGAATGGACATCTAGGTTGCTTGGCAACAGTCATGTGCAATCCTGTCTTTGTCCTGCCTCTGTATCCCTGCTTTCATGCCGCTGTGAGCTTGCTTCAAGCTAGCCCATCCCCTTTTGTGAAGTGTATATAAAAGTCAGGTGCAGTCTTTGTTCCAAGTCCAGTTTTTTGGAGATGAGTCAGCTGGGCCTGAGTGCACTCAATAAAGATTCTCCTGTTTCAACCCGAGGTCTCTCTCATCCTCCTGAATCCTGCAACAAGGGTTAGTTTTATATGTCAACTTGACTGAGCTAAGGGATGCCCAGATCGCTGGTAATAAATTATTTCTGGGTCTGTCTGTGAGGGTGTTTCTGGAAGGGCTTAGCATTTGAAGCAGTAGGCTGTGTAAAGATCTGTCCTCACCAATGTGGGTAAGCATCATCCAACTTGTTGAAGGCCCTGTTAGAATAAAAAGGTGGAGCAGGGACAAGTCTTTCCCTCTTTCTTTGAGTTGGGACATCCATATTCTTCTGCCTGTAAACATTGGAGCTCTTGGTTCTTGAGCCTTTGTACTCTGAGACTTAGACCAGTCCCCCACTTTCAACTCCCCAACGGAGAGTTATACCACTGGCTCTACTAGTTTTCAGGCCTCCAGACCTGGGCTGAATTACACCACCAGCTTTCCTGATTCTCCAGCTTGCAGATGGCAGATTATGGAACTTCTCAGTCTCCATAATCATGTGAGCCAACTCCCATAATAATTCTGTCTCCTCGTCTCTCTCTCTCTGTCTTGCTCTGTTCTCTCTTTTATACACACACACACACACACATATGCAGGTCTTCAACTTACGATGTGTTTAACAGGATGTAAGTCAAGGAGTGTTATTGAATGAGTATTGCTTCTGAACCATTGTAAAGCCAAAAAAATTATACATCAAAACATTGTAAGTCATGGATCATCTGTATATGTAATTCTAGGGGTGCAAAGATTCCATGTATCTGCTGAGTTCTAACAAGGTAAGAACAAAAAAGTCAAGAATATTTGTTGTTCTTCATTTACTGTTTGAGATATACATATGTATATATATAAAATTATAGACAATAGTTTTTTCTGTTTATATGTTAGATATGTATTTATATATTTTTGTTTATATGTTGGATATATATATCTTAAAGATACATATATATATATATCCTATTGGTTCTATTTCTCTGGAAAACCCTGGCTAATACACTCCTTGAGTGAACAACACATACTTGTTGCTTCTGTCTTTAGGACAGACATGTACTGACTGAGGACTTGTTGGGAAAGCGCTATCTTTTCTCCCCCTTCAGCCTCAAAATTTGGCTCTTATTCTCAATCCTCCACTGAACTAGATCTCTTTCAAGTCAAAATTTCATCCCTCATTAAAATTCCCTTGCTCTTTCTGCTCTCCTCACCATGATCAGCCTCTTTGTTGTGTGTATCAGTCAGGATAGGCAGGGTTATGCTGCAGTAACAAACAATCTCAAAATGTCAATTTTAAACAACAAAGATGTATTTCTTACTTACCTCATGTGTCCACTGCAGGTCAGCTGGGGCTCTGGTCTGCATGTTCCTCCCTCTGGAACCCTAGCTGAGTGAGTGGTCACTATCTGGAACATTGCTGGTCATTGTGACAGAGGGGGCACTGAGCTCTGGAGGGCTTCACACAGGTAATTAAATGGCTTTGGTTGGGAAGTGACACCCTTCTACTCATAACTTGTTGGCCAAATAATCACATGGTACCACCCAAACACAGAAGGGCCTTGATATGGTTTGGCTGTGTCCCCACCCAAATCTCATCTTGAATTGTAGCCCCCATAATTCCCACATGTGGTGGGAAGGACCCAGTAGCAGATGACTGAATCATGGGGGCGGTTTCCCCCACAATGCTCTGCAGTAGTGAATAAGTCTTATGAGATCTGATGGTTTTATAAGGAGTTTCCCCTTTCACTTGGCTCTCATTCTGTCTTACCTGCTGCCATCTAAGACATGCCTTTTGCCTTCCACCATGATTGTGAGGCCTCTCCAGCCACGTGGAACTGTGAGTCCATTAAACCTCTACTCAGTCTTGGGTATGTCTTTATCAGCAGTGTGAAAATGGACTAATACGGGCTCAGAAATGCAATCCTACTATATTCCTGGAAGAGGAAGAGCAAGATATATTGAGAACCTAATGAAAACCTCAGACCTGATTTCATATAATGCACTTATACACCATCACCTCAAATCACCCATATTGTATGCATGTAATTCTAGAGGGTTCAAAGATCCCGTGTATCTGCTGACTGCCTGTGGAGGTTGACAAAATGCATACCTTCATCTCAGCCCTCACATTGATTCTGTAGCTCCACTTGTTTCTCAAGACCATGGTCCAGTTCCATTTTCCCAATTAAGTTGTATTTGACTAACGATAGTCTACAATTGTTATTCGTTTTTCTGAGTTCCTCAGAAACCACTCAGTGAGCTTTCAGTGGTACACTGGCTTACGATACTCCATAGTGGATTCATGTGTGTTGCTCTGTTCTTTCCATGCAACAGTCATGTCTCTGAAGGCAGGACCTTGCCTTCTATCCCTCTACTTGGCAGTCTAACAGCGTGATTCACATGGGGGCTCCCAAATGCAGGACCCTGGGAATGGTAGTCGAGACCTGGATGCTGGTCCTGGCTCAGACATGAACTAGGCATCCCCACTCTCTTCTCTTGGGCCTGCTCCCTTTGCTCCGCTGGCTCCTTTGAAAAATGAGATGGTTGGGATGGACGCTCTCTCAAGTGATATCCAGTTCTCTGAATCCAAACAGGGTAAGTTATTGCGAAAGTAATTGATGCCAACCCCCCACCCCAAATTAGGATAAAAGATTCCCACTGCCACCCCGTAGGGTTACTTGGGGATTGCTCTTGAGTCCAGGCTCTCTTTATCCTCAGAAGTCTGGCTAACAAACTTCTTGTTTCAGGGCAGAAGAAAAAAAAGGGGGGGAGAATGGGGCGGGTGGGGGGGAGAGAGAAAACTTATCTTCACTCAGATACTCCCTCCAGCAGCCTATTGTTTTGAAAGATATAGGCCCAGGAAAGGAGGCTTTGCTCTCCCAGTGGCAGAAAGGAAAAGAGGCTTTGGCGTTGGGAGGAAAGAGGAGAGAGCTGCCCAACCTGGAGTGTTGGATCCCCCAAAGCTGGGAAGAGACAAGGGCTGTAGCGTGCATGGGAGCTCCACCGCATCTAGCTCACAGTGCCCATGCGGGCAGGCCCTCGTGTCGGGCAGCTGAGAGGGATGCCTGTGGTGGATGGACACTGAGGCTTGGACGTCCCCGGAACAAAGCCTGGGCACACTGGAAAGGGCTCTGCGTGTGGAGCACAGGGCTTGAGGACAGCACCAGATAGTGTTTAGAGGCTTCACTGTGTCGCAGAAGGAGCACGGGGACAGAGTGATCAGGATGCCCTAATGATGTAGTGCTCACCCCGCTCTCCTGACCTGCTTCAGCAGCAGGGTGTTGGTGCAACCTGAAGAAGGGGAGGCCTCTCCCCAAAACCCCCATCCCTGGCCCATGAGGAATTCACAATGACTGGAGTCGGACTTCTGCTGAGAATGGTAAGCGGGGGCTCAGAGCCAGATTTGATTTTTAAAAATTAAAAAAAAAAAAGAATGTGACATTTTTCTCACCTCAATTTCACAGAGCAATTTGTGAACTTATTAGAAATCCAGGGGCTGACATTCCTCAGCAGAGGTAGAAAGAGTAACAGCAAACTCAAACCCCAGGCAGAAGGCCATTACGTCTGTGAAGGTCTGGTCCCTAAAGGGTACTGGAGCCTTGAGTTAACGAGATGCTCATAATATGCTGGCAGGCAATGAGATGCAAAACCCTCGCTAATAGCTAAAATGGAAGCAGGCTTAAGGAGCCAGACACTGAGGGCAGTCGGCCTGTGTGGGGAGGGGGCTGAAACAGTCATGTAAGATCAGAACATCCGGTTCCTATGATGAGGACATCCGGTTCCGGGGGCCTTCAGGTGTCCACACATAGCAAGTAACAGTCTTGGGTCCACCCTGCCATAGCCTGGGCCTTTCTTTGTTTTTGTTTGTTTTCTTGGTTTTTTTTTTTTTTTTGAGACTAAGTCTCATTCTATCACCCAGGCTGGAGTGCAATGGCACGATCTTGGCTTATTGCAACCTCCGTCTCCCAGGTTCAAGCGATTCTCCTGTCTCAGCCTCCTGAATAGCTGGGATTACAGGCACCCACCACTACGCCCGGCTAACTCTTTGTATTTTTAGTAGAGACGGGGTTTCACCATGTTGGCCAGGCTGGTCTCGAACTCCTGACCTCAAGTGATCCACCCGCCTCGGCCTCCCAAAGTTCTGGGATTACAGGCATGAGCCACCATGCCCAGCCTAGCCTGGGCTTTTCTAACCAAGAAGCGTGGTAAGCGGGGTTGCACTCTTACTAGACTTCAACACAGCAGGCTTTCTTGACAGTGTGTCTGAAACTCCTCAAATAAACAGACAAGATAATATTATTTGTTATGTATATATAATATTTATGACATGCCAGGCACTGAACGCCTCTGTTGGACAGGAGCTATTAGTATCACTGTTATCCCATTTCAAAGATGAGGCAACTGAGGGCATTTTTAAGCACGTGTAACCACATCAAAAAAACAGCATGTTCAGGAAGGTTTCTCTGACCTCCCCCCGCCATCCCACTTCTTTCCCCTCTGAAGCAGGTGATAAAACCTAGGAAGACTTTTCTGGCCTTCCCCTGAAGCAGGCCTAAGACCCTCCTGTGAGAAACCAGGCTGGGCAATACAGCAAGACCCTGCCTCTAAAACACCGCCACCACCACCATAAACAACAAAAAACCCCACCCAGGTTTAACTACTTCTTTGGGTCTTTATTTTTTTTCCATGTATAAGTTATATTAAATTAGTATGCTTTCTTCTTCTTGATCTGTCTTTTGTTACAGGGGTTCCAGCCAATGAACCTAAGATGGATAGAAGGAAAAGATAAGTTGCCTCCCCTACAAAGGTTAAGGCAGTATGTTGAACCAAGATACACCAGATTCTAGAACCTGAGCATTTAGCCTCAGCCTCTCGGGGTTATCTCCAGTCTCCAACTGGCTGGGGTCAGCCCCCAAACCAAAGATTTGTGTTTCCAAGATTTCTGTCAATGTACTGGCTACAGGAATGGGCTTGGGCAGCTGGGGGTGGAAGAGAAGCAGAGAGGAGAGTGGGCAATGCTGGCCCCAAATGTGTCCAGAAATGGTTCCTGCTGGAGGTTACAGGAGAGGACAGGGTGAATGGATGAGTCGGACTACCACACAGTGTCACTTGGGGCTCAAGTATAGCATGTGAGAGTCCCTGCCTTTGCCACACTAGACAAGGGGGTTTGGCTCAAAATAAGAGCAGAGGGGGTTTCCGTAGCAGTGAGAGAAATCTAGCGTAGTTGACTCCATCTTGCTTCTAACCCCCGAGCAAACTGCCTTTGCTCATTCCTGTGTGTAGCCCCAGCTAACTATGGGAGGAATTCAGTGTGTAGCTTAACTTCAAAGCAAGGATGATAACACGGCCTTCCCCAAAGTAACCCCCGAGGAGATAAAGAGGGTATACAACCAAGTAACAATGTTATGCTAAAGACTTATAGGAGCGCTGTGACCTGACCAAGGATAAAGAAGTTATGAAACTCCCTCAGACTCTTGCTGACACCCAGATGTCTGTGGTCACCTGTCACCTCCTGACCTTAACCCCCTCCTTGTTCCCTTTATCCAATATAAAAAGTAGCTTGAGATTCATACCTTTCAAGATGGTTCTTTAGGACACCAGTCCGCCATCTTGGTTTGCCAGCTTCCTGAAATAAAGTCACTTTCCTTTATTTGGAAAAAATAGTTGAGTATGTCTTGTCATATTGGCTGTTGTGAGACGAGTGGTATGAGCTTTGGATTTGGCTATGGTTCCAAGCATGAACTCTGGTGTTGGGCAGAACTGGCACACTTACCAGATCCGGTGCAAAGCCCTTAATCTGAGCCTTAGTTTCCTGTGTAACGTGGGGATGATACTAGTATACATCTTGTCAGATTATTGTGAGGATTAAATGAAATAATGTGGTAAAGCATTTAGCACAGCACCTGATACACACGAAGGGTTCCATAAATGCTGTCTAGAATAACATAGCAGCGATCATAAAAATAAAAACAACCACAAAAACCAGCTACTAATGGTTTCCTGATCTCTCACACACAGTACATAAATCCTTGTGTGAAAGAAAACTTGAGCTGGTGATAATTAAATCAGTTTGGGATGAGGAGATTGCCAGGTTTTCTGTTTGGAATCAGGTTCCTGCTAGAGTATCTATTGCAAAGTCAGCAGGAATCTGAGGTCATTTTTCTAAATGGGATCAAGGAAAATGGGAACTGCACTCACCTGAAAACACCTAACCTCCTTTTTTTTTCTTTTTTTTCGGGTTATTTGTACACACATAAGCGGTCACATACATCTTAATAGTATGCATGTGGCTTTTACAAGTTATTGCGTTCTTAGGTTCCCGGGGACTCTTGCTCCAGGTGTGTGAATGTCCTGGCAATATTTTTAATTACAGACGCGTCTTTGGCCCAGACATATTAAAACGGCCCCTCCCCACATCGTGTAGTTTCATCACACTCACACCTACCTCCATTAGCAGAAATTCTCTCCTGGTGTTTGTGTCTTAGTTCACTTTTAAAGAAATTTCCAGCTCAGTTCCGATGGCTTTTGCATCTCATTACACTCTTGATAATTAGCTCTATCTCATTACACCCCAGCCCAGTAGGAATAGGAGTTGTTGTTTTCAGGTGTAAACCTGTGGTGTGTATCTTACTACACCTCTTCAAAATTCCAGGCAGGCCTTCTGCCTCTGCCAAATTAGGACAACCACTTCCAGCTGCGCACAGTTCATTACACCTCCATTTCAGAAAAACCTCTGCTGTATTCCACATCTGGTCACATGCTTATTAATTATGTACTTCTTATAACAACTGTGCCTAATTAGGACAGACTTGACACCTTGCCGAGCCTAGTGATTCTTTATGTTTTCTTGTTTTTGGTACCTCATTACACTCCCTCCAAATTATGTCCGATTTGTTTTACATTCCTGCCACATTAAGACAATCACTCTCAGGTGTGTGTATTTCAGCATTCACTTTGCTTTGGAAAGCAAAATTGTGTTGACTAGGACTCTCCTTATTTTCATATCCTGCTACAGGGACAGCCCCTTGGCTGGTCTTCTGATCACATCTGCCCTGAATGAAATGACTCTGGTCTACTTCATGGTTACTGTGGTCTCTGGTCTCCTTCATGGTTACTGTGAAATTTCTGTGCCCTGGTCCTAGGGAGGCAGCCACAGCTACACACCAGAGCAAGAATCCTGAATTCAATGTCCTCAGTCCGTTCATAAAGGCTGTGGGGGTGGGAGTCCATTAGTTCCATCAAGAAATGGTAAAGTGGCCAGGTGTGGCGGCTCATGCCTGCAGTCCCAGCACTTTGGGAGGCTGAGCTCCAGGGGTTTGAGACCAGCCTGAACAACATGGTGAAACCCCATCTGTACTAAAAATACAAAAATTATCTGGGTGTGGTGTGTAGTTCCAGCTACTCGAGAGGCTGAGGCGTGAGAATTGCTTGAACCCAGGAGGCAGAGGTTGTAGTGAGCTGAGATGGTGCCACTGCACTCCAGCCTGGGCAAAAGAGTGAGACCCTGTCTTGAAGAAGAAGAAAGAAGAAAGAAGAAAGAAGGAGAAGGAGGAGAAGAGGAGGAGGAAGGAGGAAGGAGAAGGAGAGGAAGAAAAAATGGTAAAGGGTGAACCGCTAGGTGTGCTAGCCAGTGGGGCACAGTGGATCGTGAGAGTCTTTAAGCTTCCAGAGAAGCAAAGCTCAGAAGAGAGGGCACAGAGTCAGGCTGAAGATTCGAGCTGTCTTCCGAAATGAAAGGGTGGTCTCGGAGAATCGAGGTGGGAAATAAGGACTCTGGGAAGGGTATATCGGAGAGGAGTTGTAAGAAGCCAGTGGAAGTAGAAGCTTTGTGTCACAAGGGGCTGTCTCTTTTGCCTGCCATTGCTTGACTCCCGTAACAACCTGAGCTGTAACAGGCAATTCTATCTCTTTGACTGACTGAATGCAAGCATTAATGCTATGAAACTCATGGATATGACTTGACAGTAAGTAGCATCAGGGTTTGGTTGCCAATTCAACTTGTCTGTATTGGAGTTTTTCCTCCTAAGCTATTTGAAACATAAATAAGGACTGTCAGGCTCAGAAAACATTCAGGCAAGAATAAAGTCTTGGAGAGAGGCTGGGGCTTCCTGGAATGGGGTTACTCTGCAGAGGGCAGTAACTGCCAGAAGAGGGTCCTACCAGATTAGCAGTAATGTAGTAGAAGTAACAGTACCTAAGGATGGGCAAGACACAACCCCTATGTTAGTCCATTTTCATACTGCTATGAAGACTGGGTAACCTGAGACTGGGTAATTGATAATGAAAAAGAGGTTTAATGGACTCACACTTCCACATGGCTGGGGAGGCCTCACAATCATGGCGAAAGGTGGAGGAGCAAAGTCACATCTTACGTGGCGGCAGGCAAGGAGAAATGTGTGGGAGAACTGCCTTTTATAAAACCATCGGATCCCGTGAGACTAATTCACTATCACGTGAACAGCACTGGAAAAACTCACCCCCAAGATTCATTAACCTCCTACCAGGTCCCTCCCACGACACGTGGGGATTATGGGAGCTATAATTCAAGATGAGATTTGGGTGGGGACACAGCCAAACCATATCAGCCCCTTTCCTCAAGTAGGTCAGAAACAAGCAGGAAAGCTCATGAAAAGCCTCTGCTTTTTCCAGTGCGGTGTCACTGGCTGTTTCAAGAGTAAGGGCTGTAGCAGCTCAGGCCTGGTCTCATCACTAAACCTGAGCTGATCTGGACATACTAAAAAATAAACTTGTCTTTCAGAGCCTGGAAGCAGGGCTTGTCCTCTTACAGCAATGGCAGCCTGAGGAACCAATCCTTATCTAACCATTGGGATGAAATCAGTGTGGAGGGGGAAAACGTTCTAGTTGGGCAGTAAGATTTTCAAAACCCTACTGTGAGGCGGGAATAAAAACACTGTCCTAGGGTAAGACCCTGAAAGAAACTGTATTAATAGAGCAGGTAGAAAGAAGTGCCTGTGGGGTAAGGGGCACAATATCATCCAAAGAGTAGTTTCATTTATAAATTAAAAGGTATACTGACAGGCAATAATATGATAGCTAAAAGTAACCACAAAATGTAGAAGAAACCACTACCTGCACGTCTGAGAACACAATTTGCTTGTGTGTGTGTATATATATGTATATATATATATAATAGTTGGATCCCAGCTGACGAACTAGTACTTCTTTTTCAAGGAATTTATTCCAAGGATGGCTAACTTGGAAGAGATTCTTTCAGTGGTTTCGGGGCCCTTGGGTATGGAAGAAAGGAAAGTAATACTTATGACATGGGTTGCTGTGAGGACACAATGGGAACACATGCCAAGTACCAGAGAGTAGATAACAGTGTTAGCAGAAGGAAGTGCTCTCTGGGAGCTGCTGTTCTGATAACCAAGTCAGATGACATCACTCCAAAGCCTTCCTTCTTCATGGTCATGTTGATTTCCCATCTCAGGATCCCTCCTACTCCTGTGGGCCTTCTCCATGGTGCAGTGACTAGTGACATGTCCCTACCATTTGTACCTCTGTATAAGAATGAGAAAATGGTTTGCTTTGTTTCCAGCACCCCTTCTGGTAAGGCCTATTTCATTGGCTTTCTTTTTGAGACGCTGTCTTGCTCTGTCGCCTACGCTGGAGTGCAGTGGGGCAATCATGGCTCACTGCAACTTCCACCTCCTGGGTTCAAGTGATTCTCCTGCCTCAGCTTACTGAGTAGCTGGAATTACAGGTGTGCACCACCGCGCCCAGCTAATTTTTGTATTTTTAGTAGAGGTGGGGTTTCACTATGTTGGTCAGGCTGGTCTAGAACTCCTGATCTCCTGATCCGCCCGCCTCGGCCTCCCAAAGTGTTGGGATTATAGGCGTGAGCCCTGCGCCCCGTCTTTGTTGGCCTTGTTATCTGCAATAGCACACTTAGGGAGAGGTCTTCATGCAAGAACATTATGTAACTCTGTATGTGTTTGGTGGGCCCTGTCCTTGGCAGACCCTGGCTCTCTCTAGCTCTTTCTGGTTGGTCAAGGCTGTAAACAGCACAACAGTCTCACAAAATACCCCTAAGTAGGATCAAAATGTGGAAATATTCACTGTGTTCCAAAGGCATGTAGGTTCTGAGGTAGCCGCTGACTATCCACTGAGTGTGTCACTGGCTGTTCTTTACCTGTGGAAGAATAAAGACTGATGTTCCAACCTTCAAAGAAACTTGGATGTCCTAAATGTCTTGGAAGAGTCCTAGAGCCCCTTTTCTGTGCAGAATTACCATTTTCAGTCCCGTCATTGTAAGCAGAGCAGGGATTTCACTTTCCTAAATGTTGCCCCTGAAGCAGCTCATCTGCCATTTTTAGGTTGGTTCTCAGGGCTCTTGACATTCTGCTCAATCCAAACCCATGTCTCTTTCCACACCCCAAAAAAACTAGTCTGAGCACTCTCAGTCCCACCCTGGCTCTGCTGCCATCATTGTCACCAGTCCGGGTTCTCCGCCTGGAGTGGACAGGAAGAAAAAGGAAAGGTACAGAATCAATGCTGGGGGTCATGGCCATGAAGAAGCAGCTTAGGCAAACCTAATGTCCTCTCATCCCCCTTCTCCCACCACTGCTTCTAAGGTAGACTATTTCTCATGGTATTGTTTAGGGCAGTATGTTTTTCCACAGTTGTCTCCTACAGAGATTCTTCTTCTTCCCAGTTAGGCCCTTGGAGCCTACATTCCTTCCCACCAGAATCCCCTGGTACCTCCAGCTGCCCAGTGAATCCCCTTCACGGCAGCCCCACTGCCTGACCTGATTCTGACCCAGCCCTGAGTTTAAGCTGTTGGGATTTTTGACTCCAGTGCAGTTCCCACACTCTTAGATAATAAGGGTGTCCTCTTCATCTATCCATTTGCTGCTGTGTGTGGCAGCATGGAGCACATAGTACGCTTCTGGGGAATATTTGCTGAATAAAGAACACCAGAAAAATAACATGAAACATTTAAGCTTCTCAAAACACTTTTTAATATTCCATTTTTCCCATCAAGACCGAAGTTGTACAAACAGGTATAAAATCCCCCACCTTCAGGGTGTGAGGCATCACTGTGTGTGGTCAAAGTCCCTCCTCCTCCCCTTTCCACGAGTTTTCAAGATGTGGCCCAGTCAGTACATTGCTGCCTTCTGTGACCTATGAACCATGGCCAGCAAGAGGACTGGGGACATGGTGAGGTCCAGTGTGCCAGGAACACGGTAAATGCCCACAATGCGGGGGAGAGGACAATCCAGGGACAGGCTCAGCTGGAGGCCACAGAGAGGAGAAATGTCACTCTGTCCCATCTTCCCTGCATTCAGCTGAGCTCAGACCAAGTGAGCACTTAAGAATCATTTACTCCCAAAGGACGTTTCAAGTGAGATGAAATGTTCTCTAACCATTATTCTCTCAGAAATTAGGGCAGCGGGGGGTGGGGGTGGTGGAAATCAAGCAGACGGTTGAATTGCCTTTCATTCCTCCATATTTGTCTCATTGTATGGCTCTTGGTTTTTATATAGCAGATATAAAACATAATGGCAATAAACCAACCTACAACCTGTGTACAAGATATGGCATACAAAACTGTCCCGGGGACGGGGATCAAAAGACTTCGATTCCTAGCCCTAAATTAAAGGTTCTGTTTTGTTAGGGAAGTTTGTTGTAAACAGCAGCTGAGAAGCCATTTATTTGATTGTGGCAATAAAGACAGGCAGCAATGCACAGACACTTATTTCATTGAACTGTAAATGGATAAGGTCAGGAGAGGAAAAATCCTACTGTTTATGTAATAGAACCCTACTAAATGGTTTTAGGAAGGGACCAAAACTTAGGTAGCAGTCTACTTTCCAAGGCTGGAATTATATATATATATATATATATAGAGAGAGAGTAATAAATGAAATATTAGTAATCCATCCACTTGTTTTTCAGAGTCCAGCAATTTGACACCACCTTTCTCCCTGTTCCACCCTAGTCCCGTTAGACTTGACTGCATTAAAGTAGTTGTTCAACCAAAACAGTCAGTACTGTCGCCTTCCTTTAGCATTTATATGAAAAGTCAAACTAGAGAGAAAAAATCCTGACACCTCCTCTCCACTAAAGCAACAGTGTAGAGAAAACTAAGCTTAGAATATACCAATAACATACCAAGGGAAAAACTGAGTGTGACTGAGAGGACCCCAGCTACCAACCGAAGCAGGCCCTGCTAAACGGTAGTTATCTTCTTGTCCTTGGTGGCTTGCTTGATGGCAGCCTGCTCGCAGATGATCTCTTTGAGCCGCTGCAGCCTCATGTTCTGGGTGGTCAGTTCCCCCACTCCTGTCTGGCTGCGGTGCAGCAGGGTCAGGGCGTGGATGTACTCCAGCTCCGTGTACTTCACACCCTGGTCCACCACCAGGTTCAGGAGCTCGTCAGCTGTGTTGTAAAGCATCTCGTAGTACTGCCTGAGAAAGCAAGAGAGAACACTGCTCACCAGCTCCACCACTGGTAACATCCGTCTCGAGGGGACATATATGCTGTCTATACATTGATTCCTCTGCTTACTTCATAAAAATTGATCAGAAGGCAGTGTTCTGGGCCCCACCAATAGAATAAAGAACATGACAGCCACAAGCTCTGTCCTTTGGAGCTCATAGGAGCTCTCCTCAGGAGAAGTCTAGGTGAGGACCCAGGGAGGCTGCATACCTTTCAGTGGCTCAGCTCATTCTACATTGTTTGCTAATTTTGCATTTACCTTGGGAGAAAGGAAAGAAAAGTAGGGGTGTAGCCTGAAGAAGGAGAGAAGGCATTGTTAACAGGTTTTTGTCTCATTCAATCCCTCATTCATTCATTATCCATTGGAGGTTTTGTGAAATACTGTACATGGTTTTCTGCTCCATAAAGTGGGTTAATAATAGTACCTACCTCTTGGGGTTATTGAAATAGTTGAATTAATTAATACATATAAAGCACTCAGAGTAGTGGTGCTTCATAAACTATTACTATTAGAACTATAATGATGCTAATGTGTGATAGTAATGTGATCAAATTAATAGTAGTATATAAGGATGGGCAAGACACAGCCCCTTTCCTCAAGTAGCTCAGAGACAAGGAGGGAAGGTCCTGAAAAGCAGAGACATAAGGATTTCAGTGCTGCTGACCAAGTTCATTCCCATGCACTGTGCCACTTACCCCTCACTTCACCCAGGGGCTACACCTGCCTTTTCCCAGACACAAAGACCAAAGCATGGAGAAGTTAGAGGGCTTGCCCATGGCACAAAGACAGGGACTGACTATGCCAGGATCTGACTCCAGGTTTCTGACTCTAAGTTCAAGACTTTTTTTTCATGGACACTTGACAACTCACAAGGATATTCTATGTGCCGTAAGTGAGGTCCTAGTACTGTGAATTAATAGCAGAAGAGGAGAAACCGCATCATGCTGAGGGGATGGTGTGGGGCTGAGGAAGACGTCCTATGGGTAAGATTCTGTCAGGGAGGGCTTCCAGGAAGGAAATTCTAGTTGGAGGGAAGAGCATGAGAAAAGGCATGGATGAGTAATCTGGTTAGACTGGGGAGTGCAGAGCAAAGCAGAAAGTCCTGGGATAAGGCAGCTGAAGCCTCTGAACATCAGGCTATGACTTTAGAACTAGTTAAGCCAATAAAGGACTTCCTTTTTCCAGAGATCAGAGGTGCCATTCAAAGTTGTGCTTCTGGAAGATTAATGTGACAATGGGATGCAGAATGGTCTGGGAGGGCACTGGTTACAATTCCAGCAGAAAGAGGAGACTTGAGAGCCACTTAACGGCAAGGCCATTGGCCTGGGTGCTGGAGAAAGACTTGTGCCTGTAATAGAAATGCGCATTAGAGGCCGGGCACGGTGGCTCAAGCCTGTAATCCCAGCACTTTGGGAGGCCGAGACGGGCGGATCACGAGGTCAGGAGATCGAGACCATCCTGGCTAACCTGGTGAAACCCTGTCTCTACTAAAAAATAGAAAAAAAAAACTAGCCGGGCGAGGTGGCGGGCGCCTGTAGTCCCAGCTACTCGGGAGGCTGAGGCTGGAGAATGGCGTAAACCCGGGAGGCGGAGCTTGCAGTGAGTTGAGATCCGGCCACTGCACTCCAGCCTGGGCGACAGAGCGAGACTCCGTCTCAAAAAAAAAAAAAAAAAAAAAAAAAGAAATGCGCATTAGAGTGATTCTTCAATGCAGCGAGAAGATGAAGGTGGGAGTCAGGAAGTGGAGAAGATGACCACTCACCATTCTTTAAACCAATACTGTGCCACTGCTCTCTCTCAGAGTCTACTGGACTCTGAGGCTGTGACTTGCACAGCCACTCCAAATTACCCAGGAGGTCAAGTTCAACACAGACTCTGAGCCAGCAAGGCTTATCACAGCTTGTCAGTGAAATGAAGAGTGTTACTCACTTCTCTCTGACGTGAAGGGTAACTTTGCCAAGATTGAGGGGACAGAACCAGGCAGTGCGCTCAAGGCAACTCTTGGGGGCGAAAGAATCTTCCAGACCAAACAGGATCAGTGGCTCAGAAATCCTGTATTATTAGACTCAGGGCCATGAATTTGTTTCTTTCTCATCAGGAATATTTTGAAGAAAAAGAGCCTCCTATGGGGAAATGAAGCTATCCTTGTAAGAAATACATTCTAGGAGCTCCATAATTTCAGGCCTGTTTTACTGAATTGCTGTTGCAAGGCGGATGTGGTCAGGAAGAGTTGCGGTGTCTTTTCACACGGTTAGCTTCTTTTCCTCCTGCTAAGCCTCCTTTTCTAACTAACACACTCTTTTAAAAAAATAGGGGAAAGAATAATCTCTTGTGAATGTTCCCCAAATAGTGGCAGAAATTCAAAGGGCTCTTTGTAGATTGGTAAGTTAATGAGGATCTCCTGGGAGCAAATCGGTCAGCATCCTTGTATACAGGGGGCCAATTTTTTCTTTTTCTTTTTGAGATGGAGTCTTGCTCTGTTGCCCAGGCTGGAGTGCAGTGGCACAATCTCTGCCCACTCCAAGCTCTGCCTCCTGGGTTCACACCATTCTCCTGCCTCAGCCTCCTGAGTAGCTAGGACTACAGGCACCCACCAACACGCCCGACTAATTTTTTTGTATTTTTAGTAGAGATGGGGTTTCACTGCGTTAGCCAGGATGGTCTCGATCTCCTGAGCTCGTGATCCGCCCGCCTTGGCCTCCCAAAGTGCTGGGATTATAGGCGTGAGCCACCGCACCCAGCACAGGGGCTAATTTTCTATAGTGGTTTCAAACGATGTTCATTTTGGCATCACAGAACCAGATATATAGCAATCACTGGTCGAGGGTGACCCTGAATATAGAAAGAAATGCTTGGTAGAAGAGGAGAAAAAACTCCACTTCCAGAGGTGTGAGACCCCAGTATCAGCTACAATCAGTAAATCTTTCGAAGTTTCATGTTTAGCATAAAACTCACATGAACTTTGCATTCTACCCCTCAATGTATCTGCTGTAATTTAAATACACTGTTTCTAAGAAAAACTTGATGCTGCAGGAAGATGCATCATATTAATATTTATCCTACAGCTTTGCATGTCCCCTGGCTCTCACTGATATTGGCCCCTATTTTGAGAAATGATGCCCTATGTCATCTAACTCTGTTTCCTGTAGATACACAGGTGAAGGAGAGAGTTGTCTATTAATGGAACTTCCTAAGAGTATATATTTTTAAAAATTGCCCAAGAAGAGCTCATGCATGCATTGAGATTTACCAAATGAAATGAGAGCGAATCTGGGGCTCACGATTCTTTTAAAGCAAGAAGGAACTTGAAAGCTGCGGTTTCTAGACTAGCAGTTCTTGAACTTCAGGGTACCTAACTAAGAATTACCTTGGGGTGCTTATGAAAAGTGCAGATTCCTGAGGCCCCATCCCCAGATATGTGCTTTTTAAAGGTTCTGAACCAGCCACGACTCAGCCAGACTCTGTTTGGCAGACGAACAGTTACAGAACTACTGTCTCCTCCAGCCAAGGACCTAAACACATCAGGGAAGGCTACAGAAGCAATAAAAGGTTTGTGATGCTTTTCACTGAGATTAAACCAAAATAACTGGATTTCTTTGTATTAGGATGTTGGTATTTTTATCATTTATCTTAAGAAGCAACACTGAACCCATCATGCCAGATGAAATTGGATTTCTTTTGAAAAATCTGATGAATTGTTTCCAGGGATACTGGCTGGTTTTCTACAGAGGCCGTTGTTCCACGCTGGGAGCAAACAACAAAACAAAGATGCCTGCATTTCTACTCCTGGATCGTCCAGTGTGATGAGTGATAAAGGGCATGCTGCTTAAGTCCTTAATGTTTCAATATCCTCTGTGCAATGAAGACCTTTATAAATCCCAGAATGACAGTCTGAAGTGGACTGAGAGACTAAGAGTCCTCAAGAGCCTCGGATGAACAGTGCCCCTGAATTGCAAAGCGAGTTATTCAACAAAATTGACAGGTAACTGATGGTGTATTTTCTATAGTTACGGAGAAAAAATTCCTCCATAACCATGATGATATATTAGATCATAAAGAATCATAAATATTTAAAGACAGAACAAAATTCATTTATCTTTTAGAATGGTACCCAGGGGCAAAGATGACTAAACTGACATAGCAACAGTTTCACCTGGAGGTGGGGAAAAGATGCTACCAGGTGCCCTGAAGAGAAAATAGAAAAATGC
This sequence comes from Piliocolobus tephrosceles, assembly GCF_002776525.5. Taxonomy (NCBI): domain Eukaryota; kingdom Metazoa; phylum Chordata; class Mammalia; order Primates; family Cercopithecidae; genus Piliocolobus; species Piliocolobus tephrosceles. The sequence continues at coordinate 123,252,990 of NC_045441.1, read as the reverse complement.
CCCAAACTACACCATTAGAATGAGCTTCCATGATAAACACTGACAGACTGAAATGAAATCATGTCACCCAATAGGGATAAGTAATTTATCAACACTTACTGAGGCCCCAGGAAATTGAAAGCTTGGTCTTCATTACTGAGCATTAAAATAGCAGCCATGGCTTCCAGGGCAACACGTTTTCTATTTGATGACACTTTGCTCCGGCTGCCTGGATGGGATCAGTGAATGCACATTTGATTGAGACATTTTCTGGCTCAGGGCTTGTAGCCCTTCACAGCCCCTTCATAGCCTACAATATTCAGCAGCCAATTGCTAGATGTACACCAAATACCTTATTCTGGAGACCAAAGAGTTTCATGTCACCCTGGTGGATGGAACGTTCTGGAAGGAGATGTGTGCCTTGCTGTGGTTTCTCCTACCCTTTGCTGTGTGCCTTTGAGCAGCAGTTCCCAAAGTATTATGAGCAGAGAGGGTGAGGGAGTGGAGTGACAGAGAAGTGGAGGGGTGACTTCACAGACTGGTCTCATGTGCAGAGTCTAGAACATGACAATGTTTATGCTTTGTTCTGGTGCAAACAGATCATTTTCTCTTATCTTCCTCATGTTTGCTTTATCAACAGACTGTTCTCTGTGGCTTTTTCTTTTGTGCTTTATTTTAACGGTATTGCACTGCGACTCTTTCTCCCCCATACATTCTGTTTGAAAACATTTCTACCAGGAAGGAAATGCAAGGTATTTTGGAAAGGTGGGCAGATCTTTTTAAAGTTTTAAAATAAAATTTTATCTTCCTCTGATTGGAAAGTTAATACACGTGCCATATAGAATATATGGGCCATAGAGAAAGATTTCTCAGAATTCCATCATAAAGATAAACCACAGTTTGGCATATTTTCTTGTAGTTCGCCCCAACCACATGTAGGGTTCTAGCCAATTTTTTTCTTATAGTTGAAATATTTAGGTTGAAACACAATTGGATACTTCAATTGTTTCCAATTATAAAGACTTACTTTCTCAGGGATAGATTTCTAAAAACAGAATTAGTTAAACGATAAGTATATTATTGAGGACACTTGACAATGCTGCCAAGTTGCTTTCTAAAAAAGCTCTATTGATTTCTTCTCCTATCAACAACATATGGGCAGCATCTAACTCACATTCTTTTGATTTGCATGAGGTTGAACAATTTTTCATCGACTTGTTTTTAATGTATGTAGGTATGTGTGTATGTATAAATGAATTGTTGGTATCTTTTGATCTTTGAGTATTAGTGCTTTTCTGACTTCTCTTTAAGAGCTTTTCATAAATTTTCATAGACAAGAGGCCAGGGAGTTTTCTCATCCCTGGTTCTACCTCCCACGTTGGCATACTCAGTGCAAAAATTAGTACTGTATCTCTGAAAGTTATTAGAAGTTTCAGTTCCCTGCTTTGCAAATTGAGGGAAGAAATATTCACTAACATAAACTAGTCTCACCCATGGCAACTCTTGTTCCTGAACTTGTAGGCGTTCAATAAACTTTGCCTGTAGGGGTGACAGCAAGGCCCTGACTGGGGAACTGTACAAGGTCCCTGAGGAAAGCTTTGCCTGTTGCCTTCCTTTACTTTGTAGAATTCAGGTCCTAGATCCTGGGATGGAAACTGTGTTTTAAAATACATAGCTACATCTCATGCTGGGTTTTGCAATCTGTCTTGATTGTAGAATATTAATAATAATGTTTAGCTTTTAGGTGCATTTAAATCCTTTTAAATAGGTACTACAATTATCTCCATTATACATATCAGAAAACTGAGCTCTACAGAGTATGAGTGATTTGTCTAAGGCCTCAAAATGAAAGACTTTGAGCCCTGTACTCTAAAACTACCTTAATACAAAAATATTTGAAACTATAAAAAGCAAAAGAACTGAAAAGAATATTTTTATCGCTGACTCATTTGAGTCTTGAGTACACAAATAAGAATTAAATAAAATTCCCATACTCAGCTCTGCCTTTCATTGTAATGCAACGAGCCAGTATTGTGGTGATTCAAATTCGTTTGTACAAACTTTGCGGTTATATTTGAACAACACTGGATTTCATCTGGGAATTCGGTGCTCTAAACCAAGTAATGCGGTCATGTTGTAAATTTAACACTTAATTTGGGAGTTTACAGGAAAGATTTTTTGGCTTTTTATTTCTTTTATTTCTTCCTTTTTTGCCCCTTCAAGCTGGTAATGGATGAAGTAACCTTTCTTTCCAAAAGTTGACTGTCCCTCTGATTCAGTACATTTTTGGGGAAGGGAGACAATTATTTTCATTGTAAAGACTTTCTCTTGTAGTCCTTCCCAAGATAAAGTTCCAGTATTAATGTCAACAAATGAATTATGTGCTGAATCTGACTTTTGAAATACAAATTTGAGAGGGAGAAAAATTGAGCTGAATAAAACTTTGTATTGACCGTAGTTCCCAACATTATTTTTAGCCAATATCTACAGCATTTTGAGCACTTTAATAAAAGCCCAACGGTAGACAGTTCACTAAGTTGTCAAGTGAAGCAGTGAACTCCTGTCTTCTCCACCCACTCAATGGTACCTATGATAATAACAGGAAAATGACAAGAGAAAAAAGAGTAATCCATAAACCAGATAATCATCCCATAAATAATTGAGAGGCCATGGTTATAGCACAACAACTTAGTGAGGTAAATATTTAAGAGATCAACTAAACTCAGATTCACTACTAACTAGCCACGTGACCTTGGGCAAATACCATCAGCTCTCTGGATCTATTTCTCATGTCCAAAGCAGAAAGGTTACAGCAGATGCTATATAAGCACTGGCATTTTTGGATTTTAAACCTTTACAGCATCCCCTGCTTGGTCCTTTAAAATCATGGGGCTCCCATCAGAATTAGCTGATGCTGTTTTTCTTCAAGCAATGGTAGACACGAGGCAGTAGCAATTGATTTGAAAACTCTGAACAAGTGTAATCTCAGCTCAAATGGACTTTCCAGACCAATAATAAAATGGATGGTAATCTGTGTGTCAGAAGAATAAATTAGTTTATTAAAAAGTGTAATCTAATTGCTCTTACTTGTATTCCCCTTCGAAGAGCTTAGAGTTTATTACAAACATGATTGAAAATTCTAATTTAAAAGGAGCTGAAGTTATTTTCATTTTAGGAATGACAAAACTAAGGTAGAGAAAAGCTAAATAATTTTCAGACAGTTCATGGCACAATTAGGTGTATATTCTATATCGGGGTAGTGTTTTTTTTTTTTTTTTTTTTTTTTTTCACTTCTCATAACAGATTGTACAGGTTTTTGCTGTGATCAGGACATGCTAGAAGTAAAAAATGGTCTTTAGAAAAGATATTGCCTATATTCCCTCAGCTGGTGGCAGCAGAAAATCATTCAAGAGGTAAAGATAGCCTGGGAGTCTGTTGCTTTAAGGTTTGCTTGGGCTTCTTTGATCGGTCATCTACCTGCCTTTTACATATAGTGACACATGCACGCACCCACCCTTTGTCAATGGCGCTATCCTTAAATGGCAGTTACCAGTTACCTCTTGGCCTTGTTCTGATAACCATCACGCCTCGGCAGTACAGCAGGGGTTGGGCTCTCCTGGGAGACGCTGAAAGTTAAAATCAGCTGTTTCACTCCTCTCAGGAACGCATCCTGACATTTTTGATAGACAGCAGCAGCTAGAGCCTTGCTTTATTTCTCGTCAGAAAATAAAACCACTTGAAACAAAGAAACTCCTCCAGGACATCCCCATCAGCGTCGAGATGATGACACACTCCCAGGCTCGGTTACAGTCACTGAAATGGGGCTAAAATTTCTTTTTGTTTCCTTAGCTAGCTAGCAACTTTGCTCCCCGCCTTTGGAACACATTCTAAATTTATAAACATCTATGGCTGAAATGTCCTCTTCAACAACTTAAGGATTCATATGTCACTCTCCGCTACATCAGATAATTTTTTAAATTAAGTTTTCTACAACAGGGCTGGAGAAAGATCTGCATTTTAAATTCAGTACAATTAAAACTGTTTCTCTTTGGTCTGGCACTGCCTTTGGTCAAACCCTATTTGTATGAATAATTATTCAGTCCATTAAGAAGTCTGCTCAACTCCTTCTCCCATTTTGAAGGTTTTAATAAATATTGATCAGGCACATTTCTGTTTGCACTTGCCAAGACAATTCTGATGGATTCATCTTCTGATGTTATCAAATAATGAAATATGAAAGAGTGAATAGAATTACCCTCTTGTTCTGTGATTTTTTATTTAGGGTCTTCATTTTACTTTCATAATTGTGTTTGTCTCATACTTCTGTAAATGTTCTTTTGATTATCAAAAGGTGAGTCCAGGTTAAGGAATGCTATTCTGGGCTGAATATCACTTTAGAGTCTTTTCAATTTAAGAAAATAGTTAATCAAATATCACTTTAGAGAGTCTTTCTGATTTTTAAAGACAATTTATCTAATATCATAGGTTGATAAAAAGGACATTGTATTATATCCTTTGGTGACCACAAAGCTACATATCATTTAACCCAATTAGCACAAGACTCTTGTCGTGTGTATTATCTACATTTTTCAGATTAGCAATCCGGGAAACAACTGCTGAGAGGCCCTACGGCTTTTTCAATTTTTAGTAATAAAATCACATCATTAATTTTTCAATAAATAATGCAAAGGATTTCTTCAAAGCAAAACCTAATGTTATTACTAATGCTTAGGAAACTCCAATAACATTTTAAATGTTAATATGATATAGAAAGGTATAGTCCTTGGCTTCAAGAAGCTTTATTTATTTATTTTTAAAACCCAATCCAGGCCCAGATCAAAAATACCCAAGACATGAAGCAAACATTTTAATTTAAAGTAAAGGAGATCTAGGGCTTGGCAGTCTGCCTGCCTCCCCTTGTCTCCTGGTACATAAGAAGGGCACAAAGAGTTGGAGTGCCCTAGACAAGGGATAAAAACAATGCTTCTGCTCCAAATGACGACCAGGGTTGGAAATGAGATGGTGAAGTGAATGGGTAAGGGGCTTCCTGTATTTATAATACTGGATCTTGCCCTACCTGTGGGTGTGTGAGGAGAATGGTCAGGGGGAACAGGCATGGCCTGCATGGCTTTGATGGGAACATATGCTCCCATCAACGATAGCATGATGAGCATGATGCCAGTGAGGCCAAGGTAATGGTTGATTCTGGCAGGTGCCAATTCGTTCTATTTTTTGGCCACTGACTCTGCCCCTAGCCAGCTGTCTCACAATGATGTTAAGACAGGGCTGGGGGAGGCTGAATGGAGAGTTCACTGCAACCTACTACAGCTGCTGGGAGTCTTAAGACGCAAGGACGGCTATTCAGCCATCACTTGGCTGAGTCACTCAAACCCTGATTCCTGAACCTTCTGGTTCTGGTTAGTGACTCTAGCACAGTTCTTGAAATTGTAGATCTCTCTGCCTTGCTGAGACACAAGACCAATTCTTACAGGACTGAAGGGCCACAAAGGAAAATGATTTCGTAGAAGAACCAAGAAACTCTGGAATATTTGAGAAGTGTGAGCATATGCAAATCAGCAGGTCCCAGTGGCAAACACTTGAGGGTGTATTAACTAAACCCTTAGGTAATTTATGAAAGAGAGAAAAGCTAAATAAACCAAAGCTACAAAATGGGTCACCTGAGATTCAAGGACATGTGACTCAGAACAGATGTCAATTAGAAAAATAATAGACTAACTAGAAAGGAGCTAATGGAAATATGAACAGTATCCAGCAGGTTTAATTAAAGACCCAAATACTCTGACAAACGTGATGGATAGCTTTGGATAACAATGTGAATTTGGTGGATGAAAAGACTACCGTGGCTGATATATATTTGAATGTCAGTGAACCATTTGATGCAGTACCTCTAGAAAAATATAACTAGCAAAATGAATTTATTCTGAATGGCTACCCTCGATAGGACACAGGCTGAAAAACAAACAGAGGGTAATGATAACGGCAAGTCAACAAATGCAGAAGAGAAGCATCTAGTGAATGCTAAGGATGCTGGCTTTAGAACTGATCTCACTTAATACCTTCATTAATGCACAGGAAGATACAGAGTGGTGAAAGGGGCCAATGTTAGTGAACGGGGAAGGGCTGTGAACGGCAACAAAAAAGGAAAAATCACATCAAGGACTCCAGGGAATCTGGAATTATGGGAAGCAAGTAATGAAAGGGGATTCATCTTAGAAAAACCCAAGTGAATTTGTTTGGGAGAAATTCTAACCTCCTATATTTATTCAATAGTTGGGAGAAACCTTAGAACAGGTGGGTGAATGGTCACTGGGTGGGGGGGAGGAGGCAGTGGGTGTGTTGGGGTGGGTGGTAAGGGCCATGGAACCACAGCATTTCTTATTTCCTATTTAAAACGTACAATTTCTGTAATCCCAGCACTTTGGGAGGCCAAGGTGGGTCGATCACCTGAGGTCAGGAGTTCGAGGCCAGCCTGGCCAACATGGAAAAACTCTGTCTTTACCAAAAATATAAAAAATTAGCTAGGCGTGGTAGTGCGCACCTGTAGTCCCACCTACTTGGGAGGCAGAGGCAGGAGAACTGCTTGAACCTGGGAGGTGGAGGCTGCAGTGAGACAAGATCATGCCATTGCACTCCAGCATGAGTGACAGAGCGGGACTCCATTTTAGAAAAAATAATTAAAAAATAAAGTAGAAGAAAAAGTACCAGCTATAGAGCAAGGAAGTGACAATGATTTGTCTTTGTTGTACTTCATAGTTCTTCTTTTGCTTTATACTGTAAGCCAATTGAAAGAAAATCAGAAAAGAGGATCAGATGGGATTAAAGGGACAGGAGGTTGGGGGAAACTAGAAGATTAAAAGAGATTCAGGTCAATTTTTACTCAAATGTCTACTTATCAATAAGCAAGGTTTTCCCTGACCACCTTTATTTTAAATGATACTTGCTCCATCCTCATCAAGCTTTGTCCTTTAAATAAGCTTTAATTTTCTTTTTAGCATTCATCTCCATCTAAAAAATGTATTTCCAAAATATATTTAAAATTATATATTTAAATATAAAATCAGAGATACTTTGATCAGCATATACAATGGTTAAGATCATGGACTCAGGAGCCAGTGGCCTGGGATTTCAACCCAATTCTGCCTCTTCCTATTTGTATGACTTTGGACAAGTTATTAATCTCTCTGTGCCTTATTCTCTTCATCTGAGAAAAGGAAATAGTAACATAGGATTGTTCCAAGGCTTAAATGACTAAGAACAGTGGCTACACAGAGTAAGAATGTAGAAGCATTTAGTACATAAACAAGTATCTGCTTCCCCCTCCTCCAATGCAGGTTCTATTAGAGCGGGGCTGAATTCTTTTTTTCTTTTTTTTTCTTTTTGAGACGGAGTCTCGCTCTGTCGCCCAGGCTGGAGTGCAGTGGCGTGATCTCTGCTCACTGCAACCTCCATCTCCCAGGTTCATGCCATTCTCTAGAGCAGGGCTGAATTCTATATTCAACTTGCTCTTACCCCTTGGTCTAAGGAGACGGTAACTAGTGAGTGCTGAGTAAATGAAAAAGAATGAATGAATGAATGAGAGAGTTGATAGTCTATACATGTCATTAAGTACGGCATACGATCTAAAAAGCAGTCTATGATTCTCTGACACTGGGAAGAGAGGAAGTATGAATGAAATAATTGATCCATATGAAACACAAAACGTTATTCTGATGTAACTCCGGGGGGAGATGGTCAGGATAATGGTTGCTAATGGAAAAGGGGGGGACGCAGAGATCCATGTTTTGGCTAGTGATCTGTAATCCTTCTCAGCTTTTCATTCTCTGGCAGATTTAGACACAAATCCTACATCTTTTACTTAAAATGCATGACTGGAAATTTCTGAACCTGTCTCAACTTCAGTTTTTTCATTTAGGCATGGGATAAATAATATTACATCACGTTAGGTTTGAAGATGAATCAAATGATATGATAGAACTCCTGCTATGTGATATAATACAAATGATAAAAATAATAGCTAGCTTTGGTTGCATACTCCCCTGCAGTCCGTACTGGCCAATGTTTATGTATACATTATCTCTGAGGGTCTCACAGTTGTATGAGGTATCACACCCTCCGTACCGAAATACATTTTAAACAATCAATCCTTCCCTCGACTCAGAAGAAGAGGGGTTTCTTTTCTTTTTGTAAGATTAACCCTATGCCTTTGATCCTCACCCCTCCCAATGCTTTCAAGACTCTGCTGGGTTTTTGTTTTGTTTTTAATTCTTGTATCCAGTATCTTCCCTTTTCACTGGTTCTTTCATGTCTGCTTCAAACATCCTTCTGCTTCTCACATTTTGGAAAAACAAATCAAGAAATAAACCCCAAACCCTTTACGTGATCCCGTGTCCACTCCATCTCTCCTTTTGTGTCTTTTCTCCCTTTCACTGTTGAATTTCTTGAACAAATCATTTGTATTCACTGCCTGTCCTTTCTATGCCTCCACTGCATCTATGAAAAGGGTCATCAGCGACGTCCTCATGGACACACACAGCGGCTTTTCCTAAGTCCTCTTTTCCTTGACAGTTTTCCATCCTAAACCCAACTGTCATGGAGCCACATTTCTTTATTCTTTTTCTTTTCTTTCTTTTTTTTTTTGAGATGGAGTCTCGCTCTGTCACCCAGGCTGGAGTGTGGTGGCGCGATCTCGGCTCACTGCAAGCTCTGCCTCCTGGGTTCATGCCATTCTCCTGCCTCAGCCTCCCGAGTAGCTGGGACTACAGGTACCCACTACCATGACCGGCTAATTGTTTTGTATTTTTAGTAGAGAAAGGGTTTCACCGTGTTAGCCAGGATGGTCTCGATCTCCTGACATCATGATCTACCTGCCTTGGCCTTCCAAAGTACTGGGAATACAGGCGTGCGCCACTGCGCCAGTAAATGGAGCCACTTTTTTTTGTTTTTTTTTTTTTGAGACGGCGTCTCGCTTTGTCTCCCAGGCTGGAGTGCAGTGGTGCGATCTCGGCTCACTGCAACCTCTACCCCACAAGGTTTAAGCAATTCTCTGCCTCAGCCTCCAGAGTAGCTGGGATTACAGGTGCGTGCCACCCTGCCCGGCTAATTGTTTGTATTTTTAGTAGAGATGGGGTTTCACATCTTGGCCAGGCTGGTCTTGAACTCCTGACCGTGATCCACCTGCCTCGGCCTCCCAAAGTGCTGGGATTACAGGCATGAGCCACCACGCCCGGCCCCATGGAGCCACATTTTTAAGGCACTTCTCCCAGCTCCCTCTGAGTTTCTTCTCTGATTCTGCTACTGGCTCTGGGTCTGCTTGCTGCAGGTGTTCCTGCCAGTCGGGGGGGGGGGGGGGGGGGGGGGGCCCTCCACTCTTCTCCCTCTGCTTCTGAAAGTCTTATCTGTGCATGTAATGCTCAGATGTCTCTCTCAAGATCTGGTCTCTCAATAATCAAAGCTTCATTTTCACTTGTCTGCAGACATTTCTATCAGCTGCCCTTGTCAGGTGGCCTCCCTAGCCTCTGAATTTTGCTTAACAGTACTAGCTTGCAAAACCTCAAAATCTCAGTGTCACCTGGAATCTTCGCTCTCCTTCATTTCTTTTGTCCAATTGTTACCAGGTCTATCACTGCAACATCTTTCATGTTCATTTCTTCTTTCCAATCTCACTATCACAGGTCCTACACACTTTTCATTGGATTGCTACAGTTGCCTCTTAACTGGCCACCTCACTCACTCACTCTTCCTAGACTAACCCCCAGTTCTTAGTTGGATCATATCACTGTTCTGTATTTAATAAGAAAAAAAAACCTTGTGTGTTCACTAGTGCTAACAGAATCAAGTTCAAACTTCCAACACTGACATCCAAGGCCTTTTAAACACTTGACCTGTATTCCACCTTTTCTCCCAATTCTTCCCTGCTTCAACCTGCCATTCAAGCCAAATTGAGCTACTCACTGTCCCCTGAATAATACTTAGTACTTTTTGGCTCTAAGTATCCAGAGCCTACTTCATGTTCAGAATCGCTAAATCCTCTACCCTCTCTGAAGCTATCCTGAGCAATTTATTTCTTCTCTGTCACTTACTGCATGGGTCACCCACTTAACATTTATCATGTAGAATCATACCTTTTATTAAAAAGCAACTCTTAATATTCTTTTTGAGCTGATGATACAATAAAAATGGTTGCTAGGGTATTTGCTTCCTAGTTGTGTGAACTTGGGAACGTTATTTGACCTTTACAGGCTTCAGTTTCCTCATCTGTAAAATGAGGATATTGATAGTACCTAGCTCATAGGATTGTTAAGAAGACTAAGCAAGTTAATATTTGTAAAGTGCTTAGAACAGCGCCTGGCACATAACATTCTTGTTACGTAAAAAGATAAAGGTACAAAATAAGCATATAGTGCAAAGCCTCTCTCCCACCATTTCCTTTCCTAGAGACAATTACTGTTACTAGTTTCCAGGGTATCCTTTCAAATATATTTTATACATATACAAGCAGTCTTTCTTGAGTGTGTATGTATATATAGACACACAAATATATTTAAAGATAAATGGTGTTTACATACTGTTCTGCACCTTACTTTTTCTACTTAACAATGGAGCTTGGAGAAGGTTCCATTTCAGTTCATATCAACCTGCCTCATTCTTCTTAATGGTGGCAGAGTACTCAGTTGTGTGGATGTACCATTATATGTATTTATTATCCTCACCTAGACTGCAGGCTCCTTGATGTCAAAGACTGTGTCTTATGACTTTTTGTATCATCCTCACTGCTTATATAGTGCCTTTCAAAGTCCTTTTTGAATCTGTTTACTTGCTCAACAAATATTTCAGCATTAATGACACATCAGGCAGTATACAGTAGACACTGTGGATGCAGAGGCAAGTAAAACATAGTCCTTGTTCTCTGGCAATGCAGAGTCTGGTGTGAAAGTAGCCAGGCACTGTATGTACTTACAGCAATGTGACTGTGGCTATAATAAAGGTACAGAGGAGATTCTCTAAGATCACAGGCAGGAAGGGTTGTAGGCTTCTGAGAGCAGCCAGGGAAGGCTCAGTAGAGAAGGAGAAGTTATCAACAATGAGACAAATATGAAGGAAAAAAAGTCCTCCACAAGCAAAGGAAACAGAATGTGTGAATTGGGTGGGAGAACCGGAAGAATACGGTATTTGGGGAAAACGACAAGTTGTTTATTGCTCACCGGAGTGCATGGAGTGTGGGGAAGGGCAAGGAAGGGGAAAGGTGGGCAAGGAAGGGGAAAGGTGGGCAAAGCAAGCTGGGCCCAGAGCATAACAGACCTGTGGGCCATGCTAAGACTCTGGATTTTCATGGGTGAGTGGAAGGAGGAAGGTGAATTAACCTTTATTGTGCCCAGATTATTCAAACAAAACAATTACCATCTATTATTACCAGGATTTGATGAAAGAAGGTATGTTAACACACCTTAAGTGGAAAGAAAATAATCTCAGAACAAAAAGGTTAAATGTTTTGTTGTTTGGGAAACTCAGAAACTTTTAGTCATTATTTATAAGAAACTCACAAAGTACAGTCATTATTTTTCTAATTTTCCTACGGATAAGGATAATCAGCTTCAGTTTACATACACCCTGGCATTTGGAACCAATGACAGGGAGGAATCTGGAAACAATTTTAGAAAGAAGTCACACATGATGACAACTGTGTTTTAGAAAGACCTTTTTAGCTGCAGCATGGTGGATGGAGCTGAGGGTCAGAAAGCCTTCAGACTGTTGGGCAACTTGGCTATTTTTTTTTCTAGTATCAGACCACGCCAATCTTCCAGAAGGTTTCCTCACAACTCCACATCCCCAAGCTTGTAGCTAAACAAAATCAACCTCAAAGAGGGAAGGATGCCAGCACCTCAGTAAAGAACAACACATCAGGCTCTCATCTCTAGTATGTCTCCTTCAGGTCAACAGTGATCTGGGGCCATTAACATACAGACAGCTGTACTGAGATGAGGCCAGTATCTGAGAGGAAAGAGAAGGCTAGCTGTGAGAATATAAGAAATAAGAGGACACCTTTTACTCAAAGGTTCCTCCTAACCTACTCCTCAACTGGTCTGGTTGAAATGTGAGGGAGGGGGACTGAAACTGCCTTTGCAAAAATTATAACTGAGAAAGTTATTAGTGAAAGAGACCCTGACTTAACAGACTCCATCTTGCCTCTAACCTCCAAGCTGTCCTTGCTTATTCCTGGGCATATGCTGAACTAACTTTGAGAGAACCTTAGCTTATAGTTAAACTTTGATGACAACAGCACTTTCTCAAAACAAATCCCTTCCTGCCTGGGGACTAGACTGTCTTTGCAGGACTAAAAAATCACCTACAAGATTCAAAATTATGGATTAGGAGTCATGCAGCTGGAGGCTGCAAAATTCTGAACCTCCCCAAGTTGCTCCTGGGGATAACACCACTATTGTTAAAACTAAGATCAGTGCTTGAGATATTTTGCAGACCCTGTACTCAGTGGATCTGCTGGCACCACCCAAATTAATAAACTGGCTCATCTGGTCTTGTGGCCCCCACCCAGGAAATGACTCAGTGCAAGAGAACAGCTTCAACTCCCGATGATTTCATCTCTGACCCAACCAATCAGCACCGCCCACTTTCTGATCCCTTGCCGACCAAATTATCCTTAAAAACTCTGATCCCTGAATTTCTGGGGAGATTGATTTGAGTAACAACTCCATCTACTGTGTGGCATGGCCAGCCTCATGTCAATTAGACTCTTTCTTTACTGCAATGCCATGGTCTTTATTTGTGCAGCAGGCAGGAAAAACCTGTCCAGTTAGGTTACAGGACCTAAGAGCACAGAGTATAAATTAGGAGTACAAATATGATCTCATTTAAACTCTTGACAAACATACAAGAAACGCCTGATAACCTTAATTTGGCAGATAAATAAAGGGTCAGAGAAGAAGGTCACAAAACCTCCTTGTGATGAACACGACTCAAACTCTAGTTCATCCAATTCAAAAGCTCAAGCTCTGATTCTACTACAGTTATGGGGATTTGCTGGGGGCACTGGGAACTCCTAGGGTCACTGTTACACAGCAGGAGTTTACATTAGATTCTTAGTTGTAGAACTGGGATTTGTGCCTTGGGGGGGTGTCTGGAGTGGAATGACATATAATAGGATAAAATAACCACAGGAAAATACATCCTGAGAGTCAGCAGAGAAAATCAAGCATTGTAGGAGAGAAGAGCAACTTTTTAAAAATGGCCCTTTCCATACAAAAAGACTAATACTGAGGCTGCTCCACAATGTGGCTCTCCTAAGCCTATATATAAAGAAAAAAGGCCTTTGATGGGAAAAATATAGAGAGCATTTGCATTCATTTTTTAGGACGAAAAAGTATCTGATTTGAAAAAACCTCTCAGAAAGGGCAACATTATGAGAGGAAGGTCTTCAGGCAAGTTTAATGCTTCTATTTAAATGCTAATGCTAACCTATAGCTCTGGACCACACAAAAACTAAAGTTTTTCAAAGACCATAAAGTGAATTTAAAATGAAACCTTAATTTCTTTAAGAAAAGATATTTTATTTCTGAAGAGCCAGCTAACGCACATAATTTCATAAGAGCAGTACCGATTTGATCGCACCAGTGAGGAGGCAGGTGAGTTAATGGCAGAGGCTGGCCGGCATCCAGTGTGCAGGGGCTGCCTCTGTCACAATTAGGAGTCCTCCTCAAAATACCTGCCTTTGGAGCTCAACATTTGCCCCCAGCTGTCCCTGATGGGGATTAACGCTCCCCTCCACAGCCCGCCTCACTCCCCTGAATTGTTTTTTGCAATGACCTGTGTTGAGAGCTCGCTGGTGTTTAGAAGGAAAGCTGGGGACAAAAGTGAGGAGAAAATACAAAGGCATGGGAGTCCCTGGGTTCAGAAGAGGAGGCTGTGGGTCCTAACTGCTTGACGCTGCTTGTTTTCCCTGGGAACCAACATTAACGAACTCAGGTAACTGGGGGCTGGAGTACTGGGGAAAGGTCTCCCAGGCTCGGGGGACCCCATACTTACTGCCCGTATTAATAGAGATATAGGGAAACAAACTCAGAAAAAAAAAATCAAACAAAATTAGGAAATGCCTGTGGTGAGGGCAATGACTAGGAGGGGGGCAATCTGAGCCGGTTTTTTTTTTTTTGAGACAGTTTTACTCTGTCGCCCAGGCTGGAATGCAGTGATGCGATCTTGGCTCACTGCAACCTCTGCCTCCCAGGTTCAAGCGATTCTCCTGCCTCAGCCTCCTAGGTAGCTGGGACTACCCTCATCTGGCTAATTTTTGTATTTTTATTAGAGACGGAGTTTTACCCTGTTGGCCAGGCTGGTCTCGAATTCTTGGCCTCAAGCGATCCGCCTGCCTCAGCCTCCCAACGTGGTGGAATTATAGGCCTGAGCCATTGTGCCCGGCCCTGAGGTGGTTTCAACATTCTGTATTTTTTCAGGAGTGATGATTATAAGGGTGTATTCTCTTTGTCAAGAGGAATCCAGTTGTGTACTTAAGATCTGTGCAGTTTAGTGTGTATATACCATACTTTGCTATAAACACCTTAGCTTCCTTCTCCCCACCCCTACAGAAAAAGGAAATGAAGACAGCAGGTTGTAGGCCAGGTGTTGGGATGTGTACATGAGTATATTTTTAACTGTCTCATACCTGGTTATTAAGACAAGTGCTAATTTTATAAATCTTGAACGTATTCTGCTAACTGAAACAAGCTAGCCACAAAAGACTAAATATTATGTAATTGTACTTCTATGATCTATCCAGAAGAGGCAAACCCACAGAGAGAGAGAGTAAATGTACGGTTGCCAGGGGTAGCGTTTAGGGGAAATGAGGTGTGACTGCTAATGGATACGGGCGTTTCTTTTGGGGGTGATGAAAATGTTCTAAAACTAGCTGGTGATGATGGCTGTACAACTCTGTGACTATACTAAAAACCAATGAATTGCACACGTTAAAAGGGTTAATGTTTATGGTATGTAAATTATATCTTGATAAAGCTATTATAAAAATGCAAATCCTATAAACTAGAACCCTGACTTCTCAACTACACAGAAGACATCTGTCCACAGCCAATACTGTTGTGAGAATTGATCCATTAATTGAGACGTTTGCTGCAGTTCCACGTTCTCCTGTGATAATTGCAGAGAAGATTCTGTAAGCTGACAGATATGGCAACATCTTCACCAGCTCACATTTTCACTAAGTGCCCCAGAAATGTATTAAAGTCATGTCTCAGGGCTCTACACTTTTGTAAGTTAACTGACCCCCAGCATCTTTGTACTAAATGCCTTTGAACTCTCCATCCCTAAATACTGTTCTCAAGAAACATTGATAACAACTAGTAATGAGTAACCCTTACGAGAAATATAGGTTAGAATTGGGAACAACTCTATGTGCGATAGAAATATAATTCAGCCAAAGATTCACTAAAGATTCTATTAATGTTTATTATTAAGAAGGACCATAATTATAGGGAACAATTAGTATTTAACACTTACTATATACCAGGTCCTTTCACATACACCTGATTTAGTCCTCACACCATAGAGGCTCCAAAGGCAAAACACCTGCCTAAGGTCACCTGGCTGGCACCAGGATTGAATTCTTTTATTCTTTCAGGGTTAAAGTTTGACTATATAGCAAGACACTATCATACCCTACCTCGCACACATCATTCCAGGAAAACTGCTGAGTTAGGCTGTGAGAAAACAGTTCCAATCAGAAAATGCGTGGGGAGACAAAAATGTTTACTCATCAAGAGACCCATTGAAATCATATTTGTGAAAGCTCTATGTTGATTGTAAAGTGCTATGTGAATATAAGTATCTAGCAAGAACATATTAACAGCACTGGATGGGGGGGAGCTGGAAACGGGGGTGTGGCTGACTGCTGCAAGTGTGCATGTTGTGCTAACTTGTGCTACATTAAAGTGAAGGAGGAGATGCCTTGCAATTGTCTGCTCTTTCACAGATCAGACCTTCAGATCTTTATTCATGGTAATGGATGACTGTTCACAGTTGAGTTGAGGCTGTTCTAGACAGCAAGGTGGCAACCAGGATGGCCTGTGATCTCAGCAGATACAGATGTCAAAGAAAATACATGCTGATCCCTAGTAGAAAAAGTAGACACTGTTCAAAAGGCAGCAAAAGTAGCCTGGAAACCTGAACCTAGTTTTTCACAAATCCTGCAGAAGATGGTGGCAGGCACGACGCAGCAGAGGTTCCATTTCTGTCACACTTGCTACCTTCAGAATTAGTCTTGTAGTTTCCAGTGCTTTCAAAAATCTCATGGCCTTCCACAGGTGCTTCACCTGTTTCAGTGGGGATGTCAGTGAGCGGGATGTGGCCTTATTGATTACTTCCCTGTGGCTCAGAGAAACGGCTGCTCTCATGACCTGGATATCAGTGGAGAAAACAAAATGGGAGGAAGGTGGTGACAAGGACTTCCTTGGGCAAACTCTGGACAGCCTCCTTTGAGCTCTTCTCCACTAGGCTTCACCCAGTGCAAGGTGGATTAGTTGAGATTATCCATAAGTCAGAAATAGAGTTAGGATTCAACCCATTCTGCTTGGACTCTGAACTGCTGATCCAGTTCCTAGACCATGCTCCATCACTGATCAGGCCAGCACTACAAACCAAGGTTGTTTTAAAGACCCCACTTCCAATCAGCACAACTGTGTTGGAGCTGCAGAGGCTGTGCTGGGAAGTGAGGGAAAAAATGAGGAAGAATCAAGTAAGCCTCAGCCTGTCCTTCTCTACAGGGAGACTGCCCTGGCCAGTCTCCCTGCCTTTACACTTCCTGCCTCCTGTCTTTACACTTCCTTCTCAACAACTACCCTACATTCACAGCTGCATGAGAGAACTCACTTGCCACCGCCAAACCTCCCTCGAAACCACCGCACTCCTCAAGGTACCGCTAATAGTTTACACCCGAGAAAAGTCAAAGTCTAAGGTGATGCTGGGAGGTGTCACACATTCCTAGGGGCCAGGAAGAAACTGCTATCCCTGGAGGACCCTGAATGCCCCAAACCAGGTGGCCGTGGGTGTCCCTCCCTTTCCAGATTTATACTTCTGTTGAGAATCTGTTTTACTGACAAACATTCTAATGTTTTCAAAGAGAAATCTTTCAAATGTGGTGGTGATACAAACATTGGTTTGTGACCCAAATGTTTCTGTGAATGTTTTCTCAGGCTGGGGGATGTATATGTTTACAAACCATTTGAGTAGGAAAACAGCAGTGATGTGTTTCAGTAATCGTTGCTTGGGGGAAAAAATCCCACCCCTACCAAATACAGCCAGGGTGTCATTAAGAAAATCATTATCTGCTCCGTTATGTGCTGTGTGACAGCGCAGACATGACGTGGTATCTCTGAGGCATCTATTCCAGTCCTTGCCCCAGCACTAGCTCACTAGTGATCACGATCATGCCACGCAATCCCACTGTACCTCAGTTTCCATATCTGGGAAAAAAATGGAGTAGACTAGAATATATGACGTCTAAAAACCATCCAAACCCATGAGGGAAACTGCAGTGGGGGAAGGGGCAGCATTATATTGATTGATTCATTGATTGAGATGCAGTCTTGATCTGTCACCCAGGCTGGAGTGCAGTGGTACAATCTTGGCTAACTGCAACCTCCGCCTCCCGGGCTCAAGCAATTCTCCTGCCTCGGCCCCCCGCACCAGTAGCTGAGATTACAGGCATGCACCACCACGGCCAGCTAATTTTTGTATGTTTAGTAGACACGGGGTTTTGCCACGTTGGCCAGGCTGGTCTCGAACTCCTGACCTCCGGTGATCCACCTGCCTCAGCCTCCCAAAGTGCTGGGATTACAGGCGTGAACCACCGTGCCTTGGTCAGGCAGCATTATTAATATTATTTCCATTTTCCAGGAAATGAGATTTAGGTGCGGAAAGACAGGTCCAGATCACACAGCTAATCAGTGGCAGGGCTCTCACTTAAATCTGCATATCCTGAGCCCAAAGCCTCTAACCTTTCTACTACACCACACAGGCTCTTGACAATTTATCCGATTCCCTGGCTTCCTCAGGCCTCTGTCATAATCAACAGTGTGCCCAGTCGTAGATGGCCCACATTTGTCATGTGTCCTTTCACTTTCCTTTTTTTCTTTTTCATAGCATGCATTGTGTCACTCAATCTGCAATGAAGAAAAAGTGCTTTTGACAAGAGCATTGAGCACACTGGGAAATGCGGTTGATGCAGCTTTATTTCCAGGCATATTCGATTGAAAGTAATAGAGGCTTTATTGTATTAAAAAGCTTTATTGCGCTTTGTAATGAAGACACAAAGCACTTAGTTGAAATAACAGTCTTTTAAATTAATCTGCTTTATACTCTATAGCAGAGATGCAGATACAAGGGAATTCAAAAGTGATTTCTGCAAAATGATTCACTCCAAGTCACTGTATCTTTTGAGTAGAAGCGTCAGTTTTTCCCAGGTATCCTCCTGGGCCAGGGTTTCTTTCTTTTCTCTTTTCCTAAGACATTTGTGGCAGTGCTCGCCGATCTTTCTCCATGTTTATTCTGCTTGGGAGGACTAGATAGACTTCCCCACAAATGCTGCTACATATTATATGATTGCGATCAGGGTACACAAACCCTGTACTGCCTACCTGCACATATGCCCAGCAGAATGTAACACAGCTGGCTCAGTGGGAGAAGAGGGAAATGAGGATTTTAAAGCCTTTAAATAAAGATTGTAACTGTTGTTGGACTGCACAAAGATACAGAGTAATTAAAAAGCTCTTCAAAGAATGGAATAAGCCCATTAAATCCAGTTAAATAATTTTTCAGAAACACTGCAAGGAACATTCTTGCTGTTTCCTTCTCTCACAATGAACTGAAGGAAGAATATCTCATTTTCCAAATGGAACTTTATGGAGTTTTCAATAAGCCCCCTCAGCACTTATCTAAATCTTTAATTAGTTCTATAATATACTGATGATATCAAGCCTAATTAAATTTATATAGATAAGGTGCAATGAAATTCTAACCAAGTGATCTGGAGAGCATATATTAAATAGTAAATTTAATGGTTCAAGCTGATAACCACAATTTTATATCAAAAAATTAAATTCAATTTACATGTTGTATTCAAATTGATTTTGAGTGTGCAAATTATTGGAAAAATCTCTTAAATATATCAGTAAAATTGCCAATCCAGTCTGTTTAAATATCAGTTATTAATGTCTACATTTGCAAATAAGCCACACACATTTGCATTTTTACTGCATATAGTAAAAAATTATCTAAACCTTATGCCGTTTTTATTAAAAATATGAAGTAATTTTTCTTTTGGCTTCATGCATAAATTATGGAGGTAAAGAAATGACTACTGGGTCTAAAGAAGAGAGAGTCAGCAATTCAATATCTACCAAGGCAAAGATGATATATATATTTTGCTGACTAAAGCAGTTTATGTTATCCTTTGGGAATAGCAGTTACAATGGTAAAAGTTTCCCTTATTTAGGATCAACTCAAACAGAACTATTTGTAAACATCTGATGTCATAATCATGGGGAGAGGTGGCTATATGCAAATTTGGTGGGTTTTACCATCAGTTTAGGGAGGGGAAGGAAAATGCATGGTTCGGCTTTATTAGAGGGTAAAGGTACACACCAGCTGATCACGTGTCACAGTTCAGCCAAGGATCAGACCTGGGAAGTTATATTAAATATTCATCTGATTAAAGAGAAGGCCCGACCACCGATACCACATATGCTGACCAACAATAGTACCATTGATGATACACAGGTGATTGACTATCCTTTAGAAGTATCATCCTGAAACATGCTTACATATTTTTCTTTGCTGACAAACAATATTACAAATATTAACTGAGCTTTAGTTATCTTAGAATTCGCTACATATTGCTAAGAATTTGTGCACTCATTACTTTGCCATTATCATTACCTGCTTTCCCCAAGACATGCCTTTATTGCTCTTCAAGTCCATTGGTTGGAAAACTATCTTTGAAATGATTAAATATTTATTAAATATCTGTTTTATGCCTTGTGCTTCATTATGGAGGTTTCACGTAACATGCCAATGACTTCGGAAAACCGAAAAATGAGGGTCAACTGGAGCAGTCAATTATTCCAGAGGAGGGGTGCGAGTGCGATATGTTCTGAAGGCTGGGAGTTGAAGAATGAATCAGAACAGCCAGAATAAAGAAGGCCTGGAGGATGGACCGTGAGTCACACGTAAAGAAGACTCTTAAATCAGTGGGAACATAAGGTTAAATAATGAGAGGAGATGCTGGCCAATTAAGAAAGAACAGTTATCAGGCAAATTTTTCTTTAACCCTGACAAGTTTGGGCCAAATAGTATATTTACAAAAAAGTCACTCTAAGGATTGGGCAAAAAATTAAGAGAAGCAATATCTTGGGATGATTAGTCTATCTACATCACAAAGGATGGCTGAAGGGAAGAGACCCAGAGATATAAACATCAGCTGTGGGACTGTCGCTTTATTCCAGATGTGATATGGTGCCAATGGTGGGAACAGTAAAACAGGTATTGAACTGAGAACCATTTGGAGGGAGAAAGACTCAACAAGTCTATGTGTTTAACAGGATACAAAGGGCTGACAGGACAGACGGGTGAGTCACAGAGAGGTGTTGGCAATTTGTGTAATGTGAAATGTAAGGTTAAGGGATGGAATACGGGACTAAGATTCAGATTTGGCAGATCTGGAGGCTACTTTCACAGAGAACCCAAATCCAAGTTAATGAAGCTATTAGTTTGTTACCAACATCTAGAAACGTGGAATTAGAATTGCTAGGACCAGTTACAGATGATGAAAGAGAATCAGGAGTGAACAACCATCCAAGACTTCCCTCCTGAATGAGAATGCTATCAAAGTTAGAAATGGGGACCTGCTGTATGAGAGAAGATGATGAGCTTTGCATGTAAACTCTTCAGTATGGTGAAAACCTGGGTATCCTGAGACTCTGTTCCCATGGTTGCTCATTATACTGCGGCAGCAAGGAAAAGCAATGTGACCAGCTGCAGGTAGAGGTCACTTCTGAATGGAGGACTATGATGGAGGGCAGCAGAGAAGGAGATGACACTAGCAGGCCTGGAAAGATGATTTCATTTCAGCGTTAGTATGATTGCCTGTTCTGATTCCTAATGTTCTGTTCAGAATTCCAAGAACAAGAAAGCAAATACAGCCATCCAAAGAGAATGGATTTAGAATCTCACAGCATCTTTTGAGAATTTGGGAAAATCATGGACTATCCTGCCAGAAAAAATTC
Organism: Piliocolobus tephrosceles; assembly: GCF_002776525.5. Lineage (NCBI taxonomy): Eukaryota > Metazoa > Chordata > Mammalia > Primates > Cercopithecidae > Piliocolobus > Piliocolobus tephrosceles. Next base: position 123,231,691 of record NC_045441.1, on the reverse strand, counting down.
ACATCTATATAAACATAGATTTTGCATATAATTTTGGGGGTTTATGGACTCCCTGAAGCTTTATCATGCGCTCCAAGTTAGGAGTATATGGTTTATACTCCTATACTCCTCACGTAGGTATGGTATATACTATACCTACGTGAGTACATATACATTTATCTATTATCTATATCTATCGATCATTAAGGCCTCATGTAGCAATCTTTCACTCATTTCTATCTCTGATTAAGCAAGATGTCTACTCAGACCATACACAGAAGCAGGAGAGCGGAGCAATGTAAAGGTGGGTGAACCTTTCCATGTTGCACCAAGGAAAATGAAGGCAGAAACCTCAGTATCTCCAGAAGTGGGAACACAGGTTATGGGATTTACCACGTAGACACGCATGAGTATCTCTTTCCATGTGCATTTGGAGTGCTTTGAGACTGCTAGGTAAGCAAATGTCCCTTCATCTTGATTCTCAGCATCCTGACCTAGACCTAGTCAAGCCCTAGGAAGATCTTGTTTCCAACTGATAGCTCAGGGATGTTCCAAGAGCCTCTAGTTATTGCCAATGGTAAGTGATACAGACTGGGAGCAGCCTGTGGTGTGGCTGTTCTGCTTGTTCTAGGCTTCCCAGCACTCTCTGGGAAGATAAGGGCATGGGGCCACGGAGGATAGTGAAGGAACATAAGTTAATAAACAGGAGAAGTAAAATAAAAATGAGAATGAGTTAGAGGGTGAAGACTGGGAAAGATATGAGGAATCAGAAGGAAGCAAGAGAGAATAAAATTAGTGTGTTACAAGTGATTTCTCAAAAAAGACTAATTGACCCACATAATGAAGCTCAGCAGTCTAAGGCAATTAAAGGATATATAAAACAAACGAGAGTTCAACAATCCCTGAATATCTGACTACACGGAGGGGTTCCCGAAGAACATAAACGTAAATATATGCCTAGAGTATTAATACAGCACTTGGGAAATATTTTTATTTTGTAATGCCTAATAGATCCCGGAATTCATAAGGACTGAAATCTTTTTATGTGTTCACTGGATCTCCACGGGAGAAGTCAGGCAGCATGTTAAAATGCTCAATTTGCTGTGTGAAAGTTCAGCAATGCCAATCTGCCTGGTACAGATGCCTCTCAGTTGAACGAGTTCAGACAGTTCCCATCTGCCAGATATGCTAATCCTTATACAATCAATACTGCGACTCCTTAGCCCATGCTTCTCAGACTGGCCTCAGGAAATGTGATGTCTGTTCTACTGAGTGGTCCACAGTGGGTATAGGGGGCCTAGATGGCACTGGGTCTTGACCGTTTTTAAAGGTAAACAGTGGAAGACAAGTTATCTATGTTAGTACCTGTTATTTGTAGTTCTAGGCATTCTGAAAAGAACTCCCTGGGTTCAGAATCAGAGAACACCTGAGTTGGTGAGTAGCAAGATGCTGAGGATTGCTATCTTATAATTGGAATACTAGAAAGAAAAAAGGTCCTTTTTATCAAGAACTCCTGGGACATCACTGGGAAACAAGAACTTGTAAAAACTCATAGGAAGTCTTCAGTTTTATTGTGGCATTCTGTTTCATGAACTGTTTGAACCTAGAGCAATTGCTCGAAGGGGATTCAAAAGAAACTGGAAAGATGATGCTTCTACCCAAGGACTCTCCCTGAGGTGGAAAACTGAAAAATGAGGGTCAACTGGAGCAGTCAATTGTTCCAGAGGAGGCGTGGGAGTGTGATGTGTTTTGAAGGCTGGGAGTTGAAGAATGAATCAGAACAGCCAGAATAAAGGCATGGAGGTTGGACTGTGAGTCACACGTAAAGAAGAACATTTCTTCTACATTGTGCCTAAAATGTTCATGTTCATGTTTATAAAGCCGTGGGTACCAAAGCTACAGGAACACTGCTCCGGTCTCATGGCCTTGGTAGGGTGTGAAGAATGGAAAGCCTACCACAGGGCCCCTCTCCACCGATGTATGCCAAAACGAATTCAAATAATACATCTGAACTTCTTTGAGCCTCCCACAAGGGAAAAATGCTAGAGAAATTCAATTATTATTGAATTATAATCCTATAACATATTTCACCCATCATCTCATGCTTTTTGATCATCTGATTTCTTTTTATAATCAAAGTGTTTCAGCGAAGAAATAAAGTCACCCTGGTCTCCTTCTGTGAGGAAACCATTCCACTGAAATCCCCTTCAATGGGGCTCTGTAGGATCCGGCTCTGGGCAACGTGGGAGCAGCTTGCAGTCTTTGATTGAGAAAACTTGGTCAAAACCACTGATATCTTGTCCCTTCGGTCTTTATCCTTGCTGCCTTTCATCTCTCCTCTTGTTACTATATTCCTGTTTAAAATGAGAATTAAATTCCTCTGCCTTACCCCCTAATTTGACTCACTTTTCGATAACATCAAGCTACTATCAAAAATACAAAGACGGGGAAACCAAGTGCTAGATATCCTCTTACACATTACAATAGGAAGAACAAGAATGAACAATCACAAATCTCCCCCTTCTATTTGTACTGGGTATTTTACTTGCAGTTTCATTTAATCTACAACCACCCTAAAGTGTAAAGAAATCATCTCCATTTTATAGATAAGGTAACCGAAGTATTAAAAGGTTAAAAAGCCACTGGGGGCTAAGCAGCTACTAGTAAAAGGTGGGATTCAAGCTCTAGCTTGCATTTGGTTTCCACCTCACCAAGGAAACTTTGAGAAGCGACACAGAAACCTTCTGTCTCTATAGAATCTCTACACATGTAAATGTAAAATCTATAGATTTACAGAGATGAAGAAACTTCTAGAATCTATGAATTACATAAAGCTGTTTAATCCAAGAAAAAATTCATTCAGCAGTTCTGAGGATTCTCTCTCTCTTTTTTTCTTTTGAGACAGGGTCCTGCTCTCCCTCCCAGGCTACAGTTCAGTGGCATGGACACGGCTCACTGCAGCCTCAACCTCCCAGGTTCAAGGGATCCTCCCACCTCAGCCTCTTGAGCAGCTGGGACAATAGACATGCACCACCACACCCATAATTTTTGTTTTTTTGGTACAGATGGAGTTTCCTTATGTTTCCTGGGCTGGTCTTGAACTCCTGAGCTCAAATGATCCACCCACCTTGGCCTCCCAAAGTGCTGGGATTACAGGGTTGAGCCACCGTGCGCCCAGGCAAGTCTGAGGATTTTGATATGATACATAAGCTGGAGAGAAGGATGCTCTCTTCCTGTATCTCAAGGGAAAATTATTGATCAAGGAAACTAGAAAGTCACCATGGCCTTTTTTTTTTTTTTCTGAATTATGTGTCATTAAACTCATACAGGGACAGCATAGACAACTTGTCTGTAATAGGTCTACTGGTAAGAACACTTATCAATTAAGGGAAAAGGTGACATTAACAGTTGTCACACTTAAGTCTTAGGTTCATGCTGAGATACAAATTGCTATTTCTAGGGACTTCCACCAAATCAAATCTGCTGAAGAATGGCTGTAAGAAAGCAGCTTTCCATTTCCGTTGTCAGTTACTAGTTTAGGGGGAATGTGTGATCAAGTTCTGGCCAATGGAACATGGGAGGAAGTCAGCTGAGGGACTGCTAGGAAATGTTTCCCTGCTGATGAAGATAAAGCCCAGAAGGAAACACTCTTCTTCCAATGTGTCTCTGTGATGACTGGAAACTCAGCAGGCAACCCTGTACCACAGGAGCAGCTTAAGAGGATGAAGCCAACAAACTTTAAGGAAGGAAGAGCAGAGAGATGGCAAGAACCTGGGTTCTTCACGACATCAGTGGGCTACTGAATTAGCCTACCCACAAGCCACCCTACCTTGGGACCTCACATTAGATGACAGAAAACTTAAAAAAAAAAGTTTAAAGTCACTATTTAAAGTCAGTGTTTTCTGTTACATGTGGTTAAAAGTATCCTAAAAGATAAATCTCCTGATGTGGAAGACAAAGATATGGCTCATCTGTTACTACTCTCCTTCTTCCAGTATTTTATGGTTATATTTTATCATTTTTGTGCAACAATGTTGTTCTTTGTAATTTAACTACCTAAACCACTATTTTTACTTCAACAAATCTCCCGCCTGCCCCCACTTTTACGATGACACTATTAATGACCCTTTTAAAAAACCTTTTTGGCCAGGCGCAGTGGCTCATGCCTGTAATCCCAGCACTTTGGGAGGCTGAGGCGGACGGATCACCTGAGGTCGGGAGTTTGAGACCAGCCTGACCAACAGGGAGAAACCCTGTCTCTACTAAAAAATACAAAATTAGCCAGGCGTGGTGGAGCATGCTTATAATCCCAACTACTCCAGAGGCTGAGGCAGGAGAACGGCTTGAACCGGGGAGGTGGAGGTTGCAGTGAGCCAAGATCATGCCACTGCACTCCAGCCTGGCTGACAGCTAGACTCTGTCTCAAAAAAAAAAAAAAAAAAAAAAGAAAGAAAAGAAAAAAACCGTTTTTTCCTCCTTCTTTCCCCCAAACCTTATTTCTGTGTCTCACCTGTTTTCCTGTTTTCTCTCAGCTACATTCTTACTTTTGCTGGGAGAAGATAAACATTTACATACTATCCTGCAAACACAATGGAGTCTTTCATGCTTTGTTTGCATAATGATTCATGAAAAACAATAAAAAGCATTTAGGCCATGCATATACGCAAACAGTGCTGGGCCAGTGCTGCTAAGGATTATATTTCCTTCTCTATCAGTCACTTACAACCTGCATTAGTCCGTTTTCATACTGCTATAAGGAACTGTCCAAGGCTGAGTTAATTTACAAAGGAAATAGGTTTAATTGACTCACAGTTCAACATGGCTGGGGAGGCCTCAGGAAACTTACAATCATGGCAGAAGGTGAAGGGTAAGCAAGGCACCCTATCACAAAGCTGCAGGAAGGAGAAGTGCTGAGCGAAGGGGGAAGAGCCCCTTATAAAACCATCAGATTTCATGAGAACTCACTGACTATGATGAGAACAACATGGGGGAAATTGCCCCCATGATTCAATTACCTCTACCTGGTCTCTCCCTTGACACGGGATTATGGGGATTACAATTCAAGATGAGATTTGAGTAGGGACACAAAGCCTAAGTATATCACAGCCCTAGGGCCTCTCAAAGAGGGTGCTTCTAGAAGTTCACTTTGTATGCAGGCCACACATTTCCTGTATAGTTGCTTTTTTTCCTAAAGATTTCCAATTGCCTTTCCTTTTTCTTGTACTACTTGAGTTTTTCACATCATAGGCTCTTTTTCAATCTCTCAATCATACTACTTATTTTCTTGAGTCTTTTCCCACCCAGAGACCTTTCCCCAGAACAGCTGTATCTCATTACCCCAATTTGGACTGGTTCCTCTCTAAGCCTGTTTCATGGTTACCTTTTCACTGTTCTGAGTTGGATCAAGTGTTTTTTAGACATGACGTTTTCTAATTTTTGTGGTTTATTTACTTGCTTTGCTTAAATGCATTCTCAAAAAGTTCCCTAGAAAGAAGAGCATGAAAAGTAAACTTTCTAAGTCTTTATAAATCTGAAGATGCCCTTATTACACCCTCAGAATTGGCCGATACATTGTTTGGATGTCTAATTCTAGGTTGAAATCATTCTTCCTTGAAGCTAAAAAAGCATTGCTTCATTATTTCTTAGCACTTAGTGCTACTGATCACAAGTCTGATACCAGCTGACATTTTTTTATGCCCCTCTCTCTGGAGCTTTTATAAGTTTACTTTTGGCATTCTGAAAATTCACGAGGCTGTGTTTTAGGTGCTATTTCTTCATTCACTGCACTGGGCACCCAACAGGCTCTTAATATGAAGACTTGGGCCCTTTCTGAGTTCTAGAAAAGCATTTTTACTAGTTCTTCAGTAATTCCCCCTTCCCTTCATTTTCTGTTCTCTTTTCCACAGACTCCAGTTGAATCCTGGGCCTCTAAGTATAGGCAAGATCATGTTTCTAAAAAGGCTCTTAGTGGGAGGGAGTTCCCGGGAGTGTTATGTGGGGTGGTGCAGAAGGTGCTAACAGGTGGGTTTCTCTTTAGGATGAGCAGGTGGGATGCCAACTGTCAGGCTGGGGACCTCTTCCTCCAATGCTAGAATGAAGAAGGTTTTATTCTGGCTCTCCAACATCCACACCAGAAGTTTTGACTTTCCCTAAATATTTCCTAGGATGGCTCCTTCTAGAACAACTTCTTGATACCAACATTTTGGAGGGATGAAGAAAATAGTGCTGTAGGATATACATTTTTATGTCTAGAAAATTTTCATTAATCTCTATTTTCAGTGTCTCTTGGTACTCCAATTTTTTTTTTTTTTTTGAACTTCTGATTATGAGCCTGGAACTTCTCTGAGGTCCTCATTGCACATTCCAGACTGAGAGTTTCCTTTTCCCCCACTATTTTATCCATTAACAATGTTCCATCTTTGTCCTATCATCCAGAAAGTTGCTGTCATCGTTTGCTTATTGGTAAATCCTCCTATTCTTTCTCAGTTGTGGATTTATCCCTTTTTGTTTCTCTGTGAAAGTACAGTAATGAAGTCTGCCATCTTATACCCTACACATTACCTAAACCTTACAAGCTTTGTTAAAAATGTTAGAGCTAATGGAGGACATTTAAAAATAATTTTCAATGCATGGCATTAATCTTTGCCTAGTGGTCAGGGAGGGGCAGAATATTGCTTATTTTGTTACCTATGCAGGCACATGGTGAGGAGAAAGCTGTTGGTGCTGTCCACTCTCCTAGACAGAATCATTCTCTAATTGCTTTCCTCTCCAGTAACCAGTACAGAAGAGACATGCTGGGGCTCTAATGTGCTGACCCCTAAAAGTACAGAATTCTTTGAGTCCCCAAGTCCAGTCTCCCCGAGAGGCCCAGCTGCTTCTGCAGGCAGAAAGGTGGCCACCACACTCCCTTCACCAGTGAGGCCCCCCCCAGCTCAGGACTGGGCTAGTTCCTGTTGGCTTCACTGCTGTGAGGGTGATAACGAATGGTGGCAGTAAGAGGTGTCAGATGGCTCTGAGCCTGGCAGGGGAAACGGCTCCTGCACCTTGATGTGGTATGGAGAGGTGCCAATCAGTCCCATTAGCAGCAGGAAGATGGTGGCAGGGGCAACAGCTTGTGTGTGATGGTGATGACAGCAGCAACAGTGAGAACAGGCTGGCAGCTGTTCAGACACCAGAGGAGCAGCCACTGGACAGTGACAGCAGCGACAACTGCAGGAGAAAGTGTTCATAGACCTAGGGCAATACACACCGAACGCTTTGGCGTAATATATTGAAAATCACTTTCAATATGGAGGATGTTGCTTTCTAGGTAATGTACTTATAAGAAAAAACTTCAGTATGCGTCAAGATGCCTATGACAAGGGGCCTCTTTCTCATATCAAGGTCAAGGACGTTATAAAAAGCCTTTGTCACCATCTCTGAATCACTGATTCCTAATTTCATCTTTCAAGAAATTAATTTGTTTCTAGAAAGGCTAGTATTTCCAGAAGGGGTGTACTCTTTGTTGTCATCAGGTGGCAACAAAGAGTCATAATTTATAATCCCAGATGCTTGGGGTTACTAGGGAGATTAGACATTTAGTATTTTAAATCAGGACTTTATAAACTCACTGCTTATTAAAATAACAACAACTGAGAGAGATTCAGCAACAAATGAAACTTAGAAAAAAAATCTTTGTTGCATGTATAAAAGAAAATAATTCTGTATGCTTCTTTAGCTCTTCACTTCATGGGTATATACTGGAAACTTAGATTCATTTGCATAGAAGTTTCCTTCCCTTCTTTGGATGCATCTATTCTAACTTTGGAATTGCTATTTCTTCAGTAGCTCATGGCAGCATAGTTCCCTTTCTAGCATAAGCAAGTCTTCTTCCAGCTGGATGGAGGTGTCAGATTCTGAACTAGTAAGACTTCTCTCTACCCTCCCAAGTGTAATCTGCTCCTCCTCTACCTGAAAGTTCCTTAGTCCTAGTTAGTTCCACAATCAACTCTTAATAACAATAATGATGATAGTAATGATACTAAAATCACCAGGACCACTAAAACCATTTCCTTACTTCCAGGCAGGGTTATAAACCTTGTGTCTGTCTTTCCATAATCTGTAAAAATGTTTTCCCTTTTAGAGAGAGAGAGAGAGAACAAAAACAAAACAAAACAAAAACCTCTCTGCTATTCCCTACCACTGCTCTCAGTTTTTGCTCTTATTCATTTTCTTCTTCAAAAAACAGCTTTATTGAGATATAATTCACATACCCATACAAATCACCAATTTACATTGAAGTATACAATCATTGAAGTATACAATTCAATGATTTTTAACCTATTTACAGATATATGCAACCATGACCATAATGAATTTCAGAACATTTCTTCACCTCAAAAAGAAACCCCATATCCTTTAGCTCTCATCCCCTTCCCCGCTACTCTCCATCCAGCCCTAAAGTGAATACTAATCTACTTCTGTCTCTATAGATTTCCCTATTCTGGACCTTCATATGAATGACATTATAAAGTGTGTGGTTTCTTTTGACTGCCTTCTTTCATTTAGTGCAATGTTTTTGAGGTTTACCCATGTTGTATGTTGTAGGAGATTGGCAAAAGGTTAAAAGTTATAGGGAAAGATGCAAACCTTCTTGGAAGGCTGGGAGGTTGTGCAAAAGCTTCAAAAGAAAATTTGGCTGAAGGCAGCCAAATTCTCTTATCCAGAGCCTGACAGCAAAGGGTAGATAACAAGGGAATGTAAAGGGTCTTATCTAGATGAATTTGTTTACTCCTGTCTCCAGAAACCAACCTTTGATCAATCATGTGCAGGACTGCTCTCTACTTGCGGGGTCAACAATATTTATTATCCACAAATTGTGTTAGCTTCAAGCCTTTGTCATTAAATCTGTACTAAATAAATGCGAGTGTCTCCGGCTTATGGGGGCTGCTGTGGCTGCACTGCACTCTCATCAGCAGTGCTAAGCTGTGGGGTCCTCTAGCCATGCTGTCAGGCAACATACCTGTGTCAGTGAACTTCTTCCATCTGTCGCTCGGCCAGAGTCTGTGGGACAGGCTTGGCAGCATGTAGCATGTATCAGTACTTCAAGTCCACTATGGTCACATAATATTCTGCTGCGTGGATATACCACATTTTGTTTATCCACTCATCATTGATGGACATATGAATTGTTTCTACCTTTTGGCTATTATGAATACTGCTGCTATAAACATTTGTGTGTAAGTCTCTGTGTGGACACATGCTTTTTATTTCTCTTGGGTACATACCTAGGAGGGAATCTTATGAGGTTTTAACCTCCTTTCTTACCTTAATCCTCTCCCTCTCTTAATTCTTATCACAAGGTTCTGCTCCCATTACTGAGGTCTACTGTGCTATACTGTGTACAAACAGGAATCATATTTTTATCTTTGTAGCTCCAGGAATGATTAGCTCTCACATTTATTCAATAATATTTGATGTATGAATGGAATGACTGACCCCTTGCCAATCTGTCATAACCTCAAGCAAGTGACTTCTTTAAGAAACATTCCAGATATTTAAACAGTTTAAAACATATGCTTGTACATGGCTATTCTCATTTTAGAAAGTAGTGGAGAGAAGCTCTCAATGGTGGATGGTTCCAAAGATATGTAAGAGCCTAAGAAGAGCTACTTTAAAAGGGCCACCAGCCAGGCATGGTGGCTCATGCCTGTAATCCCAACACTTTGGGAGGCCGACGCTGGAGGACTGGTTGAGTATAGGAGTTTAAGACCAGCCTAGGAAACATGGTGAAACCTTATCTCCTCAAAAATTTTAAAAAATCAGCTGAGCATGATTGTGTGTGCCTGTGGTCCCAGGTACTCAGGAGGCTGAGGTGGGAGGATCACTTGAGCCCAGGAGGTTGAGGCTGCAGTGAGCCGTGTTCACACCACTGCACTCCAGCCTGGGCAACAGAGTAAAACTCTGTCATTCATGAAGTAATAAAATAAAACCAATCAATCAATCAATCAACCAATCAATAGATAAGACCACCAAGGCCCTATAGTGAGGAGGAGGCATAATGTAAACAGACAAGGGAGACATTAGAATGTTTTGGATACTGAGGGTACGTCATCCCTCCACATAAGAAAGATAACCCACTGGGTGAATATCTTGGCCTCGACAAGGTCAGCTTCCTTTATGAAGCTAAGAGAAAACCACCTGGGTGGGTGTCCTGTGGTCACAATGGCTGGTTCCCTCTGGTCCCTCCTAACTCCTCAGAAAGACCCCTGAAGAGGCCGGCCACCTGAGGATCCTTTCACATCTCTTTGCTAGATATGCCAGTACAGCTGAGAATGTTCTTTCAAGGCAGCCAGTAGGTGTCTAGATTAGACCACATTCCTCTCAGCGAAAAAGTGAGAAAAAGAAGGTTACGTGTAAGTGGCCCCAACACTAAATCTCTGCTCTCCTCCAAATTGGTCAGAGGTACGGAGATTCTCTCTTATCACTCCACACGTTAAGGGCACATGATGATCCTAAACTCTGGGCTCAGGAGAAGAACCTGTGCACCCTAAGGAGAAATCTTCATTGGAGGCAGAAGACTAGTTGGCACTTAACAAGTTAGGTGAAGACACTCATCTTCCAAGCTTGGGCAATGGCACCATGCCCACTGCTAGTGAAAGAGGAGTCCAGCCATTCTCCACACTGCGGCTACCTAGGAACTCCATGCCTTCTTCCAAAGATTTCACTTTCTGCATCTTAGCAGCAGGAACAGTCTCCCACATGTTATTCTCACATAATCACAGTTCTTATATTTTGTTTTGACTTATAGTTTAGTAGAATTTTGATTGTAATTGTGTTATAGTTTCTACTTTAATTTCCTTTCGAAAAAATAACCAAGTTGATGTGGGCAGAGCAGGTCTTTATAGCTAAGAGAGAACATGACAATTTCAATACCAAAGGCTAATAAAACTAATAATCTTTCTGCATTTACTTAGTAACAAGGACATGAGTATGTGAACAGAAGTCATAATTACGGTCACATAGTAATTTTTGTTTGTAAAGATGTGTCCACAGCAATGTTACTCTAATATTAGAGAAGGCGGATATTATGGTTAATGGGGTTAACATGATACTCTTAGGATGGTGTGAGAAACACCTCACAAGATGACCCTCCTCCTCCAGAGGATTCTAGTAATCATATTCCTGGGTTACCTGCTGCTGCCCTAGGGCATCACTCTTCCCGGGGAGAATGTGAATAAGGCTGAGAACTCCTGACCTGAGTCTGCAGGGGGTGTTCAGAGCTCCAGGAGGGAGCCCAGAACAAGAAGTTCAGAAATCTGGGTTCTAGCCCTATCTGGATCATTTGTGCCCAGTTACTCTATCTCTCAGAGCAAGTCTCCAGCCTGATAAATGAAGGGGCTAGAAGACACCATCTCTAAGGTCCTACTCAATTAAGACTTTCTGAGTTTCAGACAGTATGATCTAGTGATCTGAGTCAACCACGACTCTCTTCTTAGCAAATTCAAATCCTGTCTCAGATTTCTGCTTCTTTCTCCTTCACTAACCCCATGAGAACGGTAAAGTCAGCTCAACCAATTCTTTTTTTTTTTTTTTTTTTTTTTTTTTTTTAGATGGAGTCTCTCTCTGTCACCAGGCAGGAGTGCAGTGGCGTGATCTCGGCTAACTGCAACCTCTGCCTCCTGGGTTCAAGCGATTCTCCTGCCTCAGCCTCCCGAGTAGCTGGGATTCTAAGCATGCACCACCACGCCCAGCTAATTTTTCTATTTTTAGTAGAGACGGGGTTTCACCATGTTGGCCAGGATGGTCTTGATCTCCTGACCTTGCGATCTGCCCGCTTTGGCCTCCCAGAGTGCTGGGGTTACAGGTATGAGCCACCGTGCCCGGCCAGACAATTCAGTTTTTGCTGCTTTTCTCCTCATATTCTCAGCCCTCTTTCACTGTCTTTCTCAGACAGAGGTGCCGGTGGGGTGGTTGGGAGTATTTTGCTTCTGTTTCCTCCTGAGTTCATGAGAGTGGAACCAAATTAATTTACATTTATGGAAACCTTCAGATTCACAGGAGGACTATAAATACAGATGACTGTTATTTCTGGTAATTTCAGCATCTATTGTTAATCAAAGTGACAAAGGACAACAAAAATGCATATATTGTACACTTTTAAAAGAGTTTTCCTTGATAGCAATCACCTTGATAGTTTTATTTTTGTGTGAGCCCCCCACCTCCCCTTAATCACTAAAACATCTATTTGTCATATCTAGGTTAAAAAAATTCTTTTTGGAACCAACTAAATCTGTAACTATATAGTTCAACATACTATAATAACCAAACTCCTGATTTTCTTACAGGTATAATTTCAGAGGATCAGAAACATCCTGAAATTATACTCTGCAACCTTCTCTTTTATTAACAGCATTTGTTTTTTAAGAAAGCAACGTTTCCTCTGCTTATAAAATCCTCCTTCCTTCTAAATCTTACCTTTTTCAAAGTACAGCTCAAAAATTGCTTCTACAACATTTTCTCTAAAGATTTCAACCCACTTTGAGTAATGTTCCAGCAGCACTTCTACCTCTTTCCATAAAAATGTCTTTCCATAACAGCATTGTTTTTAAATGTCTATCTTCTTTGACACCTAATAAACTCAGTGCGGTAGTGTCTGCACCACTCAGTTATAACCTACATTTTATTCATTCAGCAAAGTGCCACTGGGCTTAGGGATGATCTTGTTTTTGTTTATCCAGTATCTATCCCCCTTCTTTTTGGTAACCAAACCTTCCCTTTCTGTAGAAAATGTTCTTCTAGATCCAGATCAGACTGAGCAATTTTTCACCACAGGTGCAGATGGGTGATCTAAAATTGTCCAATCAGAATGCAGCATTCCTCTTGACCACAGGAATTGGCTCAGAAATGGACAGAGCCCATCAAGAGGCCTTCCATGGATTTTTCCCTAAGATTTCCAGCTATGAGTATAAGCCTGGGCTACCACTTTGCCATCGTGGGGAGGCAGGCTATGTAGTAATAAAGAGAAGCAGATGCAAATAGAAGCAGGAGTTGGAGGAAGAAAAGCGATCCTGCTGATATGGTTTGAATCCTTGGATAAAGCAAGCCTAAAACCAACCAGCCCTTGAAAATCTTAGCTTCATGATTCAAGAAATTTCCTTTACTGGTTTAATCATTTGAATTAAGTTTCTGCTCCTTGCGCTGAAAGCATTCCGACAAATAGATGGAAGGTCTACTGTATGAGGCACTGTGTTGGGTGCATATAACTAGAGGCTGAAGTTTAAGTATAGTGGTAACTAAATTCCAAAGATAACTCCTAAGGAACCACGCCTCCTACTATTCATGCCTCTGTTTAGTCCTCTCCTATATTAAATCTGGGCTAGCCCTGTGACTTGCTTTAAGAAAGTGACAGAAGTGATACTATGCTTGTACTGGGTCTAGGCCTGAAAAAGGCCTGATAGCTTCTACTTTCATGTTTTTGGGAGCCCCAAGTAACCATGCAAGAGGTATGCCTACCCTGATGAAGAAATCACATGGAAAAACTACATGGAGAGGGGGAATCTCTGAGAGTACACAGAAACAGAGAGAGGAACTGAGCCATGCCCACCTCCCAGCTGAGTCCAGGCTTCCAGTTGGCCCCACAAAATCACCAGACAGATGAGACAAGCCATTTTGGATGTTCCAGCCCTAGCTGCCATCCCACTGCAGCCACAGGAGAGAACACAAGGCAGTCCAGAGAAGAACCTTACAGCTGGGCCCCAGTCAATCTGCTCAACTAAGAGAACTCATATGACAGTTGTTGTTTTAGGTACTGTGCTTTGGGATGATTTATTGGAAACAAATGTGTAGATCCAATAACGACCTTTTCCCAGATCTGGGTGGCCTTGCTTCAGGGCATGCAATCTGGTCAATTTTGCTTTTTCTTTAAAAACTAAAAATTCTTGACAGACATTTAAGTTTGTTGTATAATTGACCAGGACAAAGTGATACAATGTGGGCTGAAACTTCAGTATAATAATAATAATGCGAAATTCCAAACTTCACTGTGAGCTGCCAGGATTACAAGCTAAGATGAACAGGCCGGGCGCGGTGGCTCAAGCCTGTAATCCCAGCACTTTGGGAGGCCGAGACGGGCGGATCACGAGGTCAGGAGATCGGGACCATCCTGGCTAACACGGTGAAACCCCGTCTCTACTAAAAAAATACAAAAAACTAGCCGGGCGAGGTGGCGGGCGCCTGTAGTCCCAGCTACTCGGGAGGCTGAGGCAGGAGAATGGCGTAAACCCAGGAGGCGGAGCTTGCAGTGAGCTGAGATCCGGCCACTGCACTCCAGTCCGGGCGACAGAGCGAGACTCTGCCTCAAAAAAAAAAAAAAAAAGGATTAACAATGATTACTAGATTTTACTACAAACATATGTATGTAACAATCAGGGTTCAAAGTTGCAGAGAAGGAATTATTGAAAGGGTACTGGGCAACTCCAAGATGAGCTAGGAAGGCTGGAGAATGAGACTTGGAAAGGGAACAGGAATAAACAAAGCTAGACAGCAGCTGGGATTGTGGCCAACATCTCTCCAGAATCACTCTTCAAAGATAGTTTTGTGAAGATACCACCACAGCTGCTGCTAAACAGAGAACACCAGGTTTTGCTCTGCTGCCAGCAGAAGCGGATGTTGGCCATACCACTGCCACTACTACTGCCGCCACCTTAGGTAACCAGAAGTTACCACTGCTGCTGAGACAGCCTCCGTGGTGCTCTGTCACCCTTGTGCTTGGAGTCCTTAGCCCCCGATCAGAGTTCAGAGTGCGTGCATCTGATGGGTGCAGCCGAGGTTGTCCCCCACACAGTAAGCAAGTTGGGCTTCTGTGTGTTTATGGTGGAAGATGCACTTTGTTTCACTCCAAGACCAGGTTGTGGGGAATTCCTTACACATAGATTTTAGAGGAGAGGTAGCCAAAAATGGACAAGTGTCAATAATATATCACTACTTTTTCTTTTAAAATGACTAGATTTTTTATTGAAATAATAAAAGACAGAGCTTCTTGATTTCTCCTCCTTTGTGAATGTTTTAAAGTAATTAAAAACATACTAACTTCTAGCCAGGCGTGGTGGCGGGTGCCTGTAGTCCCAGCTACTTGGGAGGTTGAGGCAGGAGAATGGCGTGAACCCGGGAGGCGGAGTTTGCAGTGAGCCAAGATCACGCCACTGCACTCCAGCCTGGGCAAAAGAGCGAGACTC
>NC_045441.1:123125722-123216097 GCF_002776525.5 Piliocolobus tephrosceles | reverse complement strand
CCCCCCTCCCCATGATAGGCCCCAGTGTGTGATGTTCCCCTTCCCGAGTCCAAGTGAGCTCATTGTTCAGTTCCCACCTATGAGTGAGAACATGCGGTGTTTGGTTTTCTCTTCTTGTGATAATTTGCTAAGAATGATGGTTTCCAGCTGCATCCATGTCCCTACAAAGGACGCAAACTCATCCTTTTTTATGGCTGCATAGTATTCCATGGTGTATATGTGCCACATTTTCTTAATCCAGTCTGTCACTGATGGACATTTGGGTTGATTCCAAGTCTTTGCTATTGTGAATAGTGCCGCAATAGGGGAAAGAGCTATTACAGACTCTTTGGCTTGAGGGTTCATAACGTAAACATATGCTATTGGTGGAAGGAGCCTTAAAATGCCTGAAAGCCAATTCTTCCCCTCCGTACAACAGACAGTAGATATTTAAGGCCCATTAGAGAACTGGCAAATAGCTGATAGCCAATAGCTACGAAACTTAACTAAAGCAATGAACTTCCTCACACACATATGCTTCCCTTGTTCAAATGCTGGTTATGTGTCATTATCGTTTCAATACCTATGTCCCTGGAGAACTATGCACCAAGAAATGAAAAAAGCAAAATTTCTGAAAACTGAAAAATAAAAATTCTCATACGCTATATAATTAAAGTTAAGAAAAGAAACAGACGGACTGCCACACACATAAAACAGAGAGAAGCTGAAGCTTCAAATGACTGATTTACCACAGCAAGTAATTACTTTATGTTTTTCACAAACATTTGAAACCTATTATTACTTTCACAGCGGCACACATCAACAGAAGACTGTCACCTAAGGGAGAAATGGGGAACTGGGCTGTAATTAATTTCTGGTCAAATATATCATGAAGCCTTTAATGTTGTCAATAAAATGCTCTAGCCACTAAAAATCCCCAACCTCTCCCTCCCTCCTTCTGTCCCCAATACCCCAAAATGTTTAATCAGCGTCTCTGCAAAACAGATTGCCTGAAGGAGAATGAGATGCAGTGTTAATGCCTGCTGAAAAGTTGAGGCCATTGATCCGTTCCTTCCCCTGACTGTGTGTGTCAAGAGAGAGAAGTCAATCAAGAGCTGGTCTCTCCTACTCCACTCTTTTTTTTTTTTTTTTTTTTCCTGCTTTGACTCCATCTGCAACTGAGAAAAACAGAAGGTGCACAATTCTTTGGAGGAATTTAAACATGCAGATTCCAGGCAATGGAAATCATTACACGGCAACCGAAGTCTATATCGTTAAAGGTTAGAACACAGAGATTAAGAATGCCTTCAGGAAAAAGAGAAATGGCTGATCTGAATAAAACCTTTCCATCAATTGGAAAACTACAGCACAGCAAAGGAGATGAAGAGCTAAAGCAGATGTGACATTTATGTTTTTGAGTACCTACACGTTTAGGTTTTGAATTACTGTTCAGAGCCTTATAAGACCTTTATAGGTCATGCAAAAGCAGTAGCCAGCATCTACCTCTGTTTTACTTTCCTGTACGTGTGGTGAGCAAATGCTATAAGCACGATCTTGACTAAGAAAATGAACAGGCCTACAGTCCTTCCTTGCTCATTAATTCATCCATATACACACGCATTAGTTTATCCAGTCAACAAATATTAAAATGCCTGTTATATACTGCATATCTCAGAAATCTTTACAGTATCTTTATAGAATTGGATGGGAGCTAATTTCCTTCCTCTTAGATAGCTTTCCTGTGATAGTCTCTTCTGAGAGCTAGGAGTTGAGGCAGGGCTCTAGATCTCTCAAACCCCTCTCTGGCTTTATGTCATGGCACTCTAGGCAAGTCCAATCTGCAAGAGACCCTATGGTTGATCTTCTAATCAAACCCTTCATTTTTTTTTTTTTTTTTTTTTGAGACAGAGTCTCACTCTGTTGCCCAGGCTGGAGTGCAGTGGCGCAATCTCGGCTCACTGCAGTCTCCCCCTCCCAGGTTCAAGTGATTCTCCTGCTTCAGCCTCCCAAGTAGCTGGGACTACAGGCACCTGCCACCACGCCTGGCTAATTTTTGTATTTTTAGTAGAGACAGCGTTTCACCATGTTGGCCAGGCTGGTCTCAGACTCCTGACCTCAAGTGATCCACCTGCCTCAGCCTCCCAAAGTACTGGGATTACAGGCACAAACCCTTTATTTTATAGATGAGGAAACTTCAGCCAAGAGAGCTGAAGTGACTTATTCAAATTCATGCAACAATTAAAGGTTGATTTATTAGCCAACTACTAGGTGAATGAAATGCTATTTAGTCCCAAATTTCCAAGAATACAACCCGACCCTGCCTCAGTGTCTACACATGTTAACTGAGAGTAATAATGGTGACCACCTTGTGGGTCCTTTTAATGATAATTTAAGATAATCTAGAAAAGTGCTTTCAAGTTATTTTTACTTTCACTGCCTGCAGTAGGAGATAAGAGTCAGGGGGACTAAAGGAGAAACATGAGGCTGAAAGACAATGGTCTGGATATTGCATGACTCTCAAAGAAAACAGGTCAGGCCAGTATTTCTGCATGGGGATAATCTCCTGGAGCACTTGTTAAACTGCAGATGCCCAAGCCCTACCCTCAGCCTTCTGAATCAGAACTTTTAGGGATGGAGTCAAAGAGTTTCCACTTAAAGCAATTTCCCTGGAAGAGACCCTATAGCTGATCAGGAAATTCTTATACTTTCTAGTCTTTGGGAAGCACTTGGTTGAGCTGCTGACTGTTTTAAAAGCACAGGTGTGTGCATTTGGATTAATGACAGGGCTGCTCAGTGCCGTGGACGATGTGCTAGTTTGTGGTGAGGTTCTGAGACAGTGGTCTTGGGTCTAAGTGTTGCTTCCCCAGAACAGTTGTTTGGAAGGCCAGCAGAAGACCCGTAAACAGCACGAAAACACCTGACAGCTGAGCAAAACCAACCCCATAACACCTACCAAGGTAGGAAGAGTCTGCAGACCCCTCTGCCGTCAAACTGCCCATTAAAGCGGATTAAAACGGTTAGCAATCAGAGCTCAGTGGAAATCAACTGGGAAAGACACCCAAGCAGAGAAAATAAAGGGAAAGAAAATGTTTGGTAGCTAAGAGACTAACTGAAAAATAAAATCATATTTTAATGTAAGCAAAAGAGAGACCCAACATTGACCAAAATGGTAGCCTCACTTCACGTAGTTAAGAGCATACATAGACTTTGGGGTTGGATTGACCTAAGTTTGAATCTTGCCTCACTTCTTATGTAAACTAGGAATTTACTTAACTTCCTTAAGCTTTAGTTTTCTCATCTATTTGCAGCAATAGCTACATAGAGAGTTTCAGGGACATTCAGTGAACCAATGTAAGTAAAGCATTTACTAAAATTCATGTCATGTGCTGAGATCATTACATAATAGTAATTATAAGTACTCGTATTATGATGGGAATATGTCATCATCATCATCATCACTGAGAGAAAGTCACCAATATAGGCCTCTAGGATGGTTTGTAAAAAAAAAAAATCACATGTCTTGCAGGAGCTTTCCTTGTTTTAGAGAAAGTAGTTTAAAGTTAAAGGTCTGTAAAGCTAGGTACAAAAACTATTTCTTGGTAACTTATTTGTATTTAGCTATAGATGCTCTCTAAAACATACATCACGGCTGGGCGCCATGCCTCATGCCTGTAATCTCAGCACTTTGGGAGGCTGAGGCAGGTGGATCACTTGAGGTCAGGAGTTTGTGACCAGTCTCGCTAACATAGTGAAACCCCGTCTCTACTAAAAATACAAAAATTAGCCGGGTGTGGTGGCACATGCCTGTAGTCCCAGCTACTTGGGAGCCTGAGGCAGAATCGCTTGAACCTGGGAGGCGGAGGTTGTATGGAGCGAGATCACGCCACTGCACTTCAGCCTGGGTGACAGAGCAAGACTCTGTCTCAAAGAAAAAACAAAAACAAACATATATCGAAAGCAGTACATATCAAACATACTTTGAAACCCAAATTATTTTCATAAATACTTTAGATTGCTGACAATTAGTCTATTACAGAGAAACAAAACAGGGAAAACCACCCAGAAACCAAACAAAATACAATCATGGTAACTAGTCACAAGAACTTTATAATTCAGTAGAGAGAGAGAGAGAACATGCTAATAAAAATTAGAGGAATAAAATATTAAAAGATGGGAACAAATGAAGAACAATATAGCACATAATGAGGTATTAATTTTAGAGTACAGAAAATTAAAAAAAAAAAAAAAAAAGGATTATAAAAAGAGCAGCTGATATGGGCCAGGCACATTGTAGAAGGTTTTAGGGAACAAAAGGTCCCTGAGCTGAGTGCTGGCCACAGAATTCACTGTGGCCATGTGACCTTCCTTCAGTACTCTGATCTTTTTCTCTTTGGATCAGCAAAGGGTGTTCAGCAAAGCAGGAGGTGGGAATGAAGAGAAGGGCTTTTTTCCTGTATATGCCAAAGCAGGTAAAGGGAGGGGCAGGATAGAAAGTCTGGCCATGATACCATTTGCAAGGGACTGTAGCTCTGCTTTTACAACAGCAATTCTGCCAGTTTCCTACTTTTAAGCATCAAAATTTAAACACTACATCTTTATTTACAAAACAAGAAAGGTCAGCTTCCAGTCTCAATTCTTTTCCAGTGAGAATTCTAATAGAGTTGGTAAATGATCATTCTTGGGCTTCAGTCACAGAACAAGCTTAATATCTTTTCAGTACAATGCAACCCTTCCCTGGCAGAAAAATAGCCTCCCTGGGTGGGTTAATTTAATTTACTATGATGAATACAAAGGTACTGTAGGATATATAAATAGCAGGATTTGATGAGAGACTTTGGACAAGTCACTTCTTATTTCTGTTCCTTGGGATCTTTAGTGGATAATAATAACACTCGCTATCTATGCTAATCTCTGAATCATTCCAATTCCAGCACATGTGCTACAAAGGGAAGACTGTCACTGTCTGCCAGTAATCTCGAGGAACCCTAAATTATACATTGACAATATATATGTACAAAATATGGTGACACTAATTGAGCATAATCAAAAGAAATCTTACTTAACCAAAGCCTCACACATGAGATATGTTTATGGGGAATCAAACGTCAGTTACTGAGAGAAATTTTTGTGAGAGGCTTAGAAGTATTTATTGCTCTGAAGTGCTCTGTGAAGGATATGCAGACCAGTAAGGCATGCTCACCTGTATTCAAGGAGTTCTAATTAAACGATTAATTAGTGATCAATTAATTGTTACAATGCACGGGACCCAATGTAAATGCAAAAAAAAAAAAAAAAAGGGAGATCAGAAAAAAGCGACATGGTCAGAAATGGGACAGCAAGGTCAAATGAGGTTTAATTAGAGAGATGTAATATTATTTAAATCTATTTATATAAAGATCTTTAAGAAAGTCCATCAGATCAGGCCATACAAGATTTTGTTTTATTACTGAATTTTATCAACTGGTATATTTCCTTCTATCTGGCAGCAGGAGCCATGTAAACCATCGCATTTCCCAATTCACTCTGGTCCCTAGGAAAACCGGGGCTAGCTTTTTATCACTATTAAATTTAAGAGATTTCACAGCATTTTAAGGGGCATCATCATTAAAAAAAGAATTTTTTTTGGCAGCAGACTAGTCTTTTCTACAAAATTAATCCCAAATCTACATGGCTAATAATCTTGAGTCAAAAATCTGGAGTATTAAAGGTAAATCTTGGGAAAAGGATAGGTGCCCCTAGAATTGGGAAGGCGAACAAGACCAATGGCAGAATAAAGCTGGCAAACGCAAACAGAAAAAAGGATGTGACAAATATTGTGCTTCTTTCTCAGAAACAAAATTGTTCTTCTAGCAAAGCAGTCAGAGATAGAATTTTATTTGATAGGGTGGGGCATTTCATGTTTTCAAGGCAAGTCACCTTTGAAGTCTACTTCAGGGGCAGTACCCTCTCTTGATTCAGAAGAGTCAGGGGAGATTTAGGAAACCACAGACATTCTCAGTAAGGCTGTCTGTGGGCATTTCCAGTAGGTGGCAGCATGTCATTGCTAATCCCCTTCTATCAAACTACACTTCGGTCATTCCAAAAGGGAAAATTCATAACCTTTCCTGCAGAAAACAAAAAGTAATGTTCCTGGTGCAATAGGTTTGTAGGAAACAAATTTATGTAAATAGCTCCCCTGGGAAGAATTCAACATTCTCAGCTATGCCAGAGATCATGCCTGGCCTTAGTGAAGGTACAAGGTCACGGAAGATGCAGGGGTCTGAATCCGTATGTTTAGTTGCTAGGCTGGCTTTGTCACTCCGTCACTTGAGGAAAGTATCTGGACAGTTTAATTAAAAGAGCTGGAGAAGTTAACATGAGAAAATGCTTCCATTTATTGGGAAGAAGGATGCTCTATTAATTTATGGGGAAAGTAGCATTTCTGTGCAGGCAGCTATGTGATCATGCACTCTGTTTGGTCTTCATGAGCTGTGTTCTGCCCTTGTCCTATGAGACCATTCCTTCCCTATCTTCTTCAGGGGCTCCTTTTCCTTCTCATGCCCTTTTCTCTGGGTCTTCCCCAGGGGATTGCTCTCCATCTACCTACAGCCTTGATCTCCATTAATGGTTTTAAACAGCTCCATGATGATGATTCCCCATATCTGTTGGTTCACTCCCGGCCTCTCCCTCAAGCTTCCAGTTCACATGTCCAGTTGCATGTTAGATGTCTCCACTTGGAAGTCCTACATCCATCTGACACTCACCACAGCCACTGATGATCTTCCCTCCGTCAAACCTACTCCTCTCTCCTCCTGTATCCTTATCTTACTTGACCGTGGTGTAATCTGGCTAGACACTCATGTTAGAAATTGGAGAGTCAACCTTGACTCCTTCCCTTTACCCTCACTATTCAATCACTCCCCAAGACCTGCCAATTTTAGCTCCTTCACACTTCTCAAATATGTCTCCTCCATTCCCCCTCCCCCTACCGCCAAGCACTGATATTGTTGAAGCCCTCACATCACTTACTTTTTTTTGAGACGGAGTCTTGCTCTGTCACTAGGCTGGAGTGCAGTGGCGCGATCTCAGCTCACTCTAACCTCCACCTCCCAGGTTCAAGCGATTCCCCTGCCTCAGCCTACCAAGTAGCTGGGATTACAGGCACGTGCCATCACACCTGGCTTTTTGTATTTTAGTAGAGATGGGGTTTCACCATGTTGGCCAAGATGGTCTCGATTTCCTGACCTCGTGATCCACCTGTCTCGGCCTCCCAAAGTGCTGGGATTACAGGTGGGAGCTGCTGTGCCCGGCCCCTACACATCACTTTCTTAGCAATCACCTTCCAATTGATTGGAAGGCATCCAGTTTTATCTTCCTCAAATCCAAGTCCTATACTGCTGAGGAAATGATGTACTTAGAATATAAATCTCACCATCTCACTCCTGTGCTTAGAATCCTTCAGTTACTTACAGGATAAAGTCCAAATAACTTTAATGCTCACAAGCATTTACTGAATGTCTACTATATGCCAGGTACTGGTTTAGGTCCTGGGGCTACAGCAGTGAACAGAAAAGGATCCCTGCCTATGGAACTTACATTCTATTCAGGGTAGACAGATGAGGAACAAATAAGTAAATATAAAATATGTCAGATACTTGCTTTTTAAAATCATGGTAAGGAGAATAGGGAGTGCTGCTGGTGGGGGAGGAAGGCATGTTTTCAAAGTGCAGGAGAGAAGGCCTTAATAAGGTGGCATTTGTGGCTTATCCTAAGCCAGCCCTGACTTCAGGACTGATGATGACTCAGGTCTCCTCTTTCACCATCTCCTTCCTTGAACGTCTTCTCCAGTCCCCGGAACTACCCTTTCTCTTCCAAATGACTTTCTCCCTATTCCGGATAATTCCTATCAAGACTAATATGAAGCATCACCTCCTTCTCCAAAAATTCTTCCTTTATCTTCTACCTCTCAGGATGGATTAGGGAAACTAAAAAATGAGCCAAATATTTCCTTTTAAAAGGTTCCCCACTAATGAGAGGTTAAAACTTGGGCTCCTCATTTCCTACGGCAAATCATTTGATTTTTCAAGTCTTAAAGCTCAACCTCTTTTTTTTTTTTAAAAACAGCTTCATCGAGATCTAATTCACACCACATAATTTTCAGACTTAGAGGGTACAACGCAAGGACTTTTAGAATAGTCACAGGCTGTACAACCATCAGCACAGTCTAGTTTAGCACATTTTCATCACCCCCCAAAGACGACTCTATCCATTTCCCCATTTCCTTTCAACTCCTAGTAATCTTTCTATCCTATGCATTTGCCTATTTTGGACATTTCATATGAATAGTATCATACAAAATGGCTTTTTGTTTGTTACTAGCTTCCTAAATTTAACATAATGTTTCAAGATTAAGCACATGACCTCTTTCTGTGGCCAAATAAAGTCCATTGTATGGATGTACCACATTCTATACATCCATACGTTGATGGATATCTGGTTGTTTGTACTTTTTTTTTGAGATGGAGTCTCGCTTTGTCGCCCAGGCTGGAGTGCAGTGGCGCAATCTTGGCTCACTGCAAGCTCTGCCTCCTGGGTTCAAGTATTCTCCTGCCTTAGCCTCCTGAATAGCTGGGACTACAGGCGTCTGCCACCATACCCGGCTAATTTTTTTTTGTATTTTTAGTAGAGACAGGGTTTTACCATGTTAGCCAGGATGGTCTTGATCTCCTGACCTTGTGATCTGCCCACCTCAGCCTCCCAAAGTGCTCGGATTACAGGTGTGAGCCACCACGCCCAGCCTGTTTATACTTTTTGGCTATTATAGATAATGCTTGCTATGAACATTTGTGTACGTATTTTTGTATGCATGTATGTTTTCATTTATCTGTGTATGTACCTAGGAGTGAAATTCCTAGGTCATACCTAACTCTATGTTTAACTTTTTGAGGAACTGATGCAGCTGTGCCATTTTACATTTCTACCAGCGGCAAAAGAGGGTTCCAGTTTCTCCATAACCTTGCCAACATTTTCATTGTCTTTTTAAAATTATTATTATTGTTATAGCAATCCTGGTGGGCACAGAGTGGTGTCTCATTGTGGTTTTAATTTGCCATTTCCCTAATAACAAATGAATTTGAGCATCTTTTCATGCTTAATGTGAATTAGCCACCTGTATACCTTCATTGGATAAATGTTCTCTGAAATACTTTGTCTAATATTTTTATTAATAGACTTTATTCTTTAGAATAGTTTTGGATTCACAGAAAAATTGAGAAGATAGTACAGAGTTCACATATAATCTGTACCAGTTTCCCTATTATTAACATGTTACATTAGTATGATACATTTGTTACAGTGAATGAACCAATAATAACACATTATTTTAACTAAAATCTATAGTTCATTCAGGGCCTTAGTTTTTACCTATGTTGTTTTTGTTCCAGGGCGTCATCCAGGAGGTCACAGTACATTTTAGCCATCGTATCTCCTAGGCTCCTGTTGGCTGTGATAGTTTTTCAGACTTTCCTTGTTTCTGATGGCTTTGACAGTTTGGATGAGTACTGATCAGGTATTTCACAGTACGTATCTCTGTTGGAATCTTTCTGATGTCTTTCTTATGATTAGCCTGAGGTAATAGGTTTTGGTAAAGTGCCATTTTCATCACATCATGTCAAGGGCACATAGACATACTGTCAACATGATTTATACATGTTGATATTGACCTCGAGAAAAGAGAGGCTGCCAATTTGGTCTTTTATACATCGCACTAAAAATAATTGCATTTTTGTTTTGCCCTGATCACATCAAACCCTACCGTAGACTCGAGGAGTGGGGAACTTCTTCCCAAATATATACATTTGAAGCGTACTCCTACTTTAGGTCAGTTGTGTACAGAAGATAAAGGAATGCAAACCAAAGCATTTCAGGGCTCTTGTCAAGCCCACCAGTAGCCAGTTCTCTGTCTTGAGCTAATTTAACCTATTAACAGCATTTGACACAGATGAAGACACACTCCTCTGAAAACACCTCCCTTGACTTCTGGGACAACACCTTTTCTTAGTTATCTTCCTATTCTGTTGGCTACCTCCTCAACTTCCTCTGCTGGTTCTTCTCCAGCATCTCAACAGTGGGGTACCCAAGGTCCAATTCTTGGACAGCCTTCTCTTTTTCCTCTACTTGTGCTCCCATTGAGATCTCACCCCTCAGCCTTTCTCATGACTTTAAATCTCACCTATAAGCTGATGACTCCAAAACTCTCATCTCCTCAACTCCAGGTTGTATAGCCAGCTCCCTTTTTATGTCTATTCTGGTGCCTAATAGGCATCTCAAACTAACATTTCTTGTTATCCACTCTCTATCTGAACCCCTGCTCTACCCTCCACACACTTCAATAGCCTCTCCTATGGTCTGGTTCACTTTCATTACAGTAAATAAAAACTTCATGCTTTGAATTGTTCAGATCAAAAACTTTGGAGTCTCTGGTTCACTTCTGATTCCTCGGCAAATCCTGTTAGCTTAACTTTTAAAATATATCCTAATCTGACCATATCTCATCCTCTCCAGTGCTACTATCTTGCTTTGAATCACCACTACCTTTCACCTAGAAGATTATTGCCACAGTTTTCTAACAGAGTCTCCTGCTTCTGCCTTTGCCTACAATACCCCTCCACAACTAACAACTGCGATGTTAGTTTCAACATCGCGGCCAGACTGATTCACATTATGCAGCGTCCTTCTGCGCCAAACCTTCTAATAGCTTCCAACCTCATGCAAAGTAAAACTCAGTGTCGTTACAATGACTTTCCAGATCTCAGCTCCTTAGATCAAACCTCAGACTTCATCTCTTACTCTTCCCCTGCTCACTCACTTCATCCATTCTGGCCTTTCTGCTTTGTTCTTCAGATGTTAAGTGTCCGCCTCCCTCTGGCTCTTCACCCTTACATGTTCTTTCCTGGTATGCCCTTTCCCTAGATAGCTGCATGGCTTGCTCCTACTCTGCCTTTAGGTTTTTCCTCAAATGTTACCATCTCATTAAGGACTTCCATGAACACTCTAAAATTTCGGATTACCTCCATTATACTCTGGCACCCTCTGGTCCCCTCCCCATGCCTACTCTTTTTTTTTTTTTTAACTACAGCATATATTATCATCTGAAATACTTTATATATATTTTACTTATTTATTACTTTGCATCTTGCCCCACAGTAATGCAAGTTTTATGAGGCCGGGACCTACAGAGAACATACACTGAATAAATATTTGATGAAGGAATGAAGAAATGAAGGAATAACAGGGCGAGGAATCTGTCTTGGGTGTTACAATTTTTTGCCCTACTACTTCCTGAACTGCAGCTTTTGTTTCCTTATCTTGCACAGGTTTAAGAGTGAAAGATACCAGTCCAAGGAGAACCAAAATCAGGGGAAAAACTGAGGAGCAATGAAACCTTGAAGGAGGACAGCAGGAAGTAGAGTTATTGGAGAAATCAAGGAGAAAAAAGAGACAGTTGAAGAGGTAGAGAAAGAGACAAAATGGGGTAAAGAGGAGAGAACTGGGAAGAAAACTCTGGGATATTCTTTTTGAACGATGGCATCACTCAAGCTAGAAGGGTTGTCAGATACACCCTGGGGACTCCAGTCACCATTCATTTGGACCTCTCTTGTTATGCTCCCACCATCTGGACTCCTAGGAGGCTTCTGTGACTCACATGTGGAAGGGCACATGACAGCTCAAGTTAAGATGCTCTGTGATGAAAGGAACTAAAAAAGCACACTCATAAAGCCCTTCCACCTTCTAACTCATCTGCACTGATTTTCCTGGATCTTTTTGACTCTGAAAATTAACAGTGGGGTCAAAACCGTAAGACAGCTTAAATGATCATTACCATAGAGGACAGAGGCTCTCTGTACTTCTGGTAATGTTACAGGTTGTCTGGTTCCTTTGCTCACCCAAGATCTACCCTCCTATTAGAGATCAGTTAGAGGAAAGGTGTATATGAAAAGAGAGAGACAAGAAAAAATACTATGAGTAGAAGAATCAACATCAATGGAATTGCTCCAGATCCCTCATTTCTTTATTACAGAAAGGTGTTATATTTTCCACTGGCCAGGAAGGCTGAGAAGGTAAGAAAACTACAAGCACTTTGCAACTTCTTGTTAAATAAGTTTTCTGACACATGGCAAGTAGTGATTAATTACTGTGTTAGCAGATAACATTCCTATAGAGATTTGCTGAAAGTACAGATGCTGTCCATGCTTGATTAGACATTGCTTCAGGAATGCTGAGGTATACTGCTGCAGTCTATTATTTCTGGCTATTTTGGTATTGCTGTTTTATTTATTTTACATAGCTTCAAATATGGTAGAATTGATGGAGCACCTTTCACAAAACCTGTCCCTATCAAAAACAAGAAGGGGGGAAAAATAAGGCTATAAAGTATGTCTGTATAAAAGCAAGAAAAAATGAGAGGGAAAGAGACTCTGAATAGTAGGGCTACATTATTTCTTTTTGTAATGCTTTTTGTTTTACAAAGAATGAACTGCAAGGAAAATATGTTTTTTCTTACAAGCTTATAAGAAAACTGACCCATGCCGGCTAGTTTAAACCTTCAGGGAATTAAACATAAACTAACTTGTCAATATCCAAGGCCTTCATCCACACCAAAATTAGCCTTGATTTGGTATCTGTTCATTCATTCAGCACATACAATGAACACTTACTTTGGTACAGGCACTGAGAAAAAAGCCTCTTGGAGCTTATAGTCTTAGAAAGGAGATGTCTTCTGAAGCAGGAACAGAAGAACAGATTCAGCCAGTCCTGTATGTTTATGCTAGCCTATTTCCTGTCAAAAATCCATGTCAGAATAAAGAAGAATAGTAGCAGTACATCTCCCAAGTGGTCCACATGCCACTTGTACCTACTTCCTGGGACATAATTCACCAATCTAACTGTAAAAGGCGTGGCGTGGTTGGGACTCACTTAGTTCCTGAAGAAATGCTTCATCGGCACATGACCTGCTGATGCCAACTTCAATCCTGCCCAGTCAGCATTGCATTATTCAGATGCCAGGTTTTGCAGGCCCCATACTGTCTGCCAAAAACTGTGTTAATTTACTTATTTCAGCTAAATAAAAAAAAAAAATCATTTAAAATAGGATGATTGAATTTAGGAATTGTATTCCTTAGAGCATTAGTAATGGGTTTCTGTATCCCTCAGGCCTCTATGTTCTTAACTTCCCCTTGTCAATGTTATTATGACTAGACTAATTCAATAATGAGATCATTCCCCATAAGAGCGACCAAATAAATGCAGCATTCTGTCACACCTGGTTTCCCTAATCTGAGCAAGGAAGGCGTTCCACCAAATTTAGCCTAGAACAGGCAATTTAATGAAAACACACATACTATTTCTCTCTCTCACTCTCTCTGTCTCTTCTTACTTTCCCACAAATAGAAAAAGAAAGGGAAGGAGAAGGACAGAAAGGCAGAGGAACAGGGTAGCAATGGAACAAATGTAGTAAAAGATTGAGGAAGAAAGGTTAAAAATGAACATATATGGTTCATAACCAAAACAAAGATCACAGCATATTTGTCTTTATAATTGTTAAAGTAATATAATATTTCATCATCTCCGTAAATGCCTCAAGAATTGTTTCAAATTTTCCTGCACTTCTCAAGGAATCAAAAAAATCAAGTGATTTCACCATGTTAGCCAGGATGGTCTCGATCTCCTGACCTCGTGATCCACCCGCCTCGACCTCCCAAAGTGCTGGGATTACAGGCGTGAGCCACCGCACCCGGCCAACCCCGTCTCTACTAAAAATACAAAAAAAAATTAGCCGGCAGTCCCAGCTACTCAGGAGGCTGAGGCAGGAGAATGGCATGAACCCGGGAGGCGGAGCTTGCAGTGAGCTGAGATCTGGCCACTGCACACCAGCCTGGGAGAGAGAGCGAGACTCCGTCTCAAAAAAAAAAAAAAAAAAAAAAAAAAAATTAAGTGAAAAGACACAGAAATACTAAATGTCAGGCAGAATTTAAAAACAAGTGACTTCCTAACCATGAAGGCTTCTGGAAAATAAGGGAGTTTACGGAATAATCCACTCAGGTATAAATGGCAATACAGCATGAAAATAACATATTTATCATCTTCAAATTGCTTAAGCTTTTATTAAAGCACCAAAGGTTTGATATTCTAATTAAGGTTTAGATGGTGTTAAAACAAATGAAGAGAGAAGAAAACTAACTCTCAAATTTTGAAAAAGTGTGTTATACAAAAACATTAAAAATTGAGATCAAGGCCAGATGCAGTGACTTATGCCTATAATTCCAGTGCTTTGGGAGGCTGGGACAGGAGGATTGCTTGAGGCCAGGAGTTCAAGACCAGCCTAGGCAACATAGCGAGACCCTGTCTCTATAAAAAAAAAAATATAAAAATTAGCCAGGTGTGGTGGTGTGCGCCTTTAGTCCCAGCTCCTCAGAGGATCCCTTGAGCCTAGGAATTCAAGGCTACAGTGAGCCATATTCACACCACTGCACTCCAGCCTAGGTAACAGAGCAATACCCTGTCACTTAAAAAAAAATTAAGATCAGAAAACTTAGAGAAAGGAGAGTGATGAGTTGTCACTTTCCTCCCAGTGAGAACAAGAAGAGATGGGTTTCAATCGGAACAAGATGGAAGAAATGAGAAGTAGGTTCCTGTAAAAATACAGTAGATACATGTTATTTACAATGAAAGAAAAAAAGGGAAAAATTCAAATGTTCAAAAATTTGCAAGTGATTAAAAATAAATATGGCTCATTTATGCCATGAAATATTTGTTCGGGCATCGTTAAAAGTAATGTTTTCGAGGAGTATTAATGAATGTGGAAAAATTATGTTTTCAAACAACGTTATTGATATGGGAAAACAAAATTAAATTAATATAAAATTGCATTAACATAGTTCCAATTTTGGAAAAAGGGAAATCATATGCTCGAGTATGTGTGAAAAGTCACATAAACAACACAGCACATGCAAGAAAGTCAGAAGAAAATATACCAAATATCTTAGCCTCTAGATCAAAGGTTTATATTCTTCTTTGTATTTTATCTTACATATTTTATGCAATAAGCATGTATACTTTTATACGCAGAAAAAAACGTTATTCAAGTACTGTAATAAGAACAACTTCAGTTAGAAATCAGGAAAAACTACCTGCCAAAGTAACAAAATTCAATAGATTTCTGTGAAATTACCTTCTCTATAGGACCTAAAAACATGTATCTGTGCTTCTTTCTTTCTTTTTTTAAACTAAGCTTTTTCTGCATCAAGAGTCCATTTTTAAAAATGACTTCACAGGCAATGAAGTCTCGACTTTGGCACAAGAAACTAAGCCCGGTTTTCCCCCCTACCTTGCGAAGTCCAGGTCTGCCTCCCGTGACATGGTGATGTTGGTCAAATTCTGCTGAAGAACAAAAATGTTCCTACACATTTTCTTGATGCCAGACTCACTGATGCGCCTGAAGTACTGGGCACCATTAATGAGGATGCAGGAGATGAGGTGGCCCAGGCCTGAGCGGTCAGCACAGTGCAGAGCAAAGAAAATGGAAGACAGATTAGAGGCATTCCTACAGAAACCTGCACACAGAATTGCTGTCTTCTAATCCAACATTTAAATGACCAAAGAAAATCTACCTCTGATGGTTGCATCTGCTGATCTGACAATAATTTTAGGGTATTTCTACATTGCCCTAGTAGTTACAAATGGGTGGATTTCATGTTGGCGGCAAAGCCTGGTAACAGCCACATCTCCAGCATTGCCATGTACACCTACTGCCACCACGCCAAGGCCTTAGAGAAGAGGCCAGGTTATTACAAACTGTTGAAATGCATGGGAAATCCTGCTTTTCTTTACAGACAATTGGGAAGCAGAGAAGAACACAGGCATATAAAATGACCTGTTTGGCCTCTCCTTCCTCCTGAAAAGTAGAGAATGACACTTTTGGCTCAAAAGTTGACTGGGAAGCTACATAAATAAAATCAATATGAAACTGGGCCTTGGCAATAATGTTAATATATTTCAACACTGTCAAGTAAAAAATAAATCAATAAGAAAACTGGGTTATTGGCAATAATGCTAACACACCTTACAAATGGCAATGGGTGTATTTCTAAAGTAGTAATTGGAGAAAATGTAATTAGAAACAAAGGGTGAAGGCAAAGCAGATAATACATTAACTGTTGACTTCCTGTGAGACATCTTTGGACATTTTGGGGCCCCCTAAGTGGTTTGTTCTTACATCTAGAGGGTTGTTTTGTGGTCTGTGAAATTTAGCAAAGGACAGCTCAGGACATCAGCAAACTACCAAGTCCTCCTCAGGATACCCCATGTAATTAAGTTGAGAAACGCTGGTTCAGAACAACGTGAGGCACATATGGGTTACTATTTTTAAAAGCTGGATTTTAATTCTAAATGGAATTCAGTAAATGTTTCTTCCTTCTTTCTTATTCTTGGATGCTAGCAGGACATTTTCCTCGGAATTGTAAAGCTGGTCTGACTAGTTGCAAGCCATTTGCTATTGGTTGTTTTCCTGTTCTGAAGTCTAGTCCCTTCCCCGAGACTCTGAGGTTTAGATCAGAGTGCAGGGCTTATCTTTAGGTCCATGGCTCCCCATGTCTTCAAAATGAGTTTTCCCTTGATTAAGGTGAAAGTAGAAATGAGGGAGGAGATGCATTCAGGTCTTGCTTCAGCTACACTCACACAACACTGCTTCAAGACCACAAACTTATATGTGCTACTATTTGAATGTGAAGAAAAGTTTTTATTCAAAGAAAAACACAACCGCAGATTCTACATTTAAACCTAGACAACTTATTTATATGAAAAATCTCTGTAGGCCAAGTTTTGGTGTCATTCTCTCACGTCCATAACTTTAGGTACAGTTTTTTTTTTTTTTTTTTTTTCCCTGCCACAATATAACATGGTCTGCAAGTCTGGGTAATGATGGGTTATGCTGTTTGTAGAGAATAAGAAATAATAATACATTATAATAAATACATTAAATGTATTTTGTCATAGGGAAAAAACAAATGTTGATATGCAGGGGCTGGGAAGAGCCATAGTCAAGAGCAAAGAGGAAACTCGGTGTAATAACAGAAAAGTGAATTCTCAGGTAGGCACTGCAGCTTAAAGTGGCAGAATATTCCAGGTGCCGCCAAACTCATAGTGCCATGGGGTTAACTGACAGCTAACCCTTTAATCACTTACACTTTTTGGTTAAAGTCTTTGAGAGATATACCCCAAGAGAACACATCTCTTTATAACTCCATATATATTTAAGGATTGGATTTTGGGGGGGTCCAAATTTGCAGGAATATAACTTTCATAAAGCAAACATTGGCCATGTATTGTCAGTTTGCCACAATCCTTTGGACAATGTACCTTCTTAGTTGTTTTAAAAAATACTAGTTTAATTCTGTGAGAGAACACAGATACAAGTTTTCACATAAACAAACCAAAACATGGACAAAGGAAACATAATGTGAAATCCTAACTGGGGTCCTCTGGGTGAAATTCATCATGAAAAATTATTTGGGTGCCATCACATTTTTTTCAAAATTGTGAAGCATAATGTCTTTAGATGGTATTTCCTGTCTCTCACACCCTTCCTTGCCTGCCCCTTGGAGGCATTTATGGACATATCCTTCCTAAAAATTGCTGCTAATCAGAGGCTTCTGTTCTTTCCAGATGATTATAACATTCTGTGAGAAAACTTCCCGTTCCAGTGATAATTTTAGCCAATGAGTGATCTTTCAGGATTCTCTCTTCATTGTGTATGTGTGCTTTTTTTTTTTTTCTTTCATAAGCTCCTCTTGAGTTAATTTGTGGCCCAGTCTGCACATTCTCTCAAATCTCATGAGTGGCATGTCAGGGAGGCAGCCATCTGCCTTATCTTGGATTAAATCTCCTTATCAATCAGGAGCAGATGGCGGCCATATTGTTGTCTACCTAGTCACACACAAAGAGGCTAGGTATTGCAGATTTAGTTCAAACAAGGAAGCAAGCAAACAAACAACTCTTTTCCACAAGTCTTCAACTTCAGTAATACAGAAAATCAGGAAAACCTTCATCCTTTCTTCCTCCCCAACTCCCAGAGACAGAAGCAGGGTCTGACCTTCAAAGATATACTGGAACTTGTGCTGCTGAAGGCTGGCACTCATGGCTTCTTCAATGGCGCTGATATCTTTGTTGAGCTTGACCACCAGGGGGTCATAATCCATACTTTCCACATTAGCCACAATGGCATAGTTCCCCTCCTTTGCAAGAGGGATGAGATAGTGGAAGCAGTGAACCCTGAAAAAGAGAGAGATGGGGAGAGCAGTTACTAATAAATCTTTCCAGGGAGGGCAATGATCTTGGGACACAGCACCAAACTAACTAATAAATTATCATTAATAAATGTAAGACTAGCGATGACAGCCAACGCTTAACTCTGTACTCTATTTGTGTCAGACATTATGCTCTACACTTAGTATGAAGCAGCTGTGGCCTTGTATGTTTTAATGTAAACACCTCCCCTCTTTTAACCAGAAAGCCATCTTAGTTATTCTGTAGAACAACTGAGTGATCTGGGGCAAGCTGGCTGCTGTGATCATTACTTGTTTAATCCATACAGTGTTGGTAAGGAGTTCTAAAATTCTTTTCAATGCCAGGGTTGTAGGAATAGTGTGAAAAGCATTGTAATTTTCAACAGATATTATTGCAATGAAGATGAGAGGCAGAGTTTACAGATCTTAAAAGTGTAAGGCGACTACTTTGGCTTCAGTCACCAGCTGTATAACTTTAGGCAAGTTACTTTATTTCTCCATCCCTCAGTTTCCTTATCCATTAAATGGGGGTGAAAACAACAGCTGCCTCATAACTGTAGCAGTGTTATGTATAGCAGTGTCTGGCACAAATGGCGTGCGTAGTAAGTATTGGCAGTCATCAGTAGTCTTATATTTATTAATGATAATGTATTAGTTACGTAAATCACGTACGGAACCTCTATGAATTTGTAAGAAATTGTGCTAGGCCCTGGAAATAGAAGACAGTTTGTATCCTTAAAGACCCACAGCCTAGTGGGGCAGATTAAGAAAATGACTAAAAGAGAACAGCATCTCACTCCAAGCACATCTACACAGTGTGCCATGGAAACGTGCCACGGGGTATCAGGAAAGGGTCCTGACGGAAGGTGATGTTTGAGTCTCACAGAATATATCTGACAGCTTGAGGAAGGAGGGCATTTCTATGTGAAAATGGCCTGTGTCAGTCTGGTCACACACAATTCTCAGGTTCTTTTTGGCAGATATTAGTAGCTGCTGAAGAAGTCTGAGGTGGGTATGGATTGGCTGTACCAACACAGCCTTTTAAAGTTGTAATCAGAGTGTGTTTCAGTCCAAATTCTGCCCTACATGCAGGTATTTATTTTGAATCCCCCACCCTAGTTAAAAAAAAAAAAAAAAAAAAAAATCCCAAACCAACAGTATTCCGTGGCAGGCAGAGTTCAAACAGGCTATTCTGTACGCCCAGTCTAGTCCTAACTCTGTCATTTTAGGTGCTCTGTCTGACCTTGCATGGAAGGTTCACTGGAGGTAAGACATGATGACATAATCCAGGGTCCATGCTCTGTTACCTTTACAGTTGGCATCAAGTAATAAGAAATATTCCTAAATGAATGGCTGCAAAAGCCTAGGGCATTATTATCTCTTATGATGCGACCACGCTTTGCCTGTCATCTTTCTTTACTTATAGTCAGGTTTATTGAGAAATAATTTACAAACAGTAAAACTCCCCCCTTTTAGTGTACAGTTCTATTAGTTTTAACAAACATATACAATTGTCTAACCACCACCAGAACCAAATTATAGAACACAAACATCTCCTCCAAAATTCTCTGTGTCCCTTTATAGTCAATCCCTACTCAACTCCCAAACCTTTGGCAACCACTGATCTATTTTTCTGCTCCTACAGTTGTCTTTTCCAGGATGCCATATAAATGGAATCATACAGTATGTAGCCTTTTGAGTTTGGCTTTTTCACTTAGCACAAAGCATTTGAGATTCATCTATGTTGTTCATTACTTTTTATTGCTGGGTAGCCTTCCACTGAATTGGATGTCCCACAGATTATCTATTCACTCACTGATATTTAGATTCTTTCCAGATTTAGGTGGTTGTGGATAAAGCTACTTCATGTACACATTTTTGTGTGCATATAACTTTGCATTTATTTCTCTTGGATAAATACCTAGAAGTGAGACTGCTGGATCATATGGTAAACGTATGTTTACTTTTATAAGAAACTACCAAATTGCTTTCCAAAGCAGCTGTGCCATTTTGCTTTCTTACTGGCAGGATACAAAAGTTCCAGTTGTTCCACATCTTCATCAGTACTTGGTGTTGTCAGTTTTAAAGAACAATTTTTGGTCATCCTAATAGATGTAGAGCAGTATCTCACTGTGGTTTTAATTTGCATTTTCCTAATGACGAATGATGTTGAGCATATTCTCACGTGCTTATTTTCTGTACATATATCTTTGATGAAATATCTGTTCAAATCATTTGCCCTGTTTTAAAAATTTGGTTTTTTGTTTTCTTAAGTTTTGAGAGTTCATTGTATATTCTGGATACAAGTCCTTTATCAGATATGCATTTTGCAAATATTTTCTCCTGGTCTTTTGCTTGTATTTTAATCTTGACAATGTCTATCAAAAATGGTTTTAATTTTGATGAAGTTCAATTTATAACTTTTTTCTTTTTGGATGGTACTTTCAGTGTCATATTTCAGAAATCTCTGCCTACATAAAATGATCAAAATTTTTTCCTATGTTTTCTTCTAGAAGTTTTAGAATTTTAGATTTTACATTTAGTTGAACGAT
The DNA here is from genome assembly GCF_002776525.5 of Piliocolobus tephrosceles. Classification (NCBI taxonomy): domain Eukaryota; kingdom Metazoa; phylum Chordata; class Mammalia; order Primates; family Cercopithecidae; genus Piliocolobus; species Piliocolobus tephrosceles. The sequence continues at coordinate 123,195,246 of NC_045441.1, read as the reverse complement.
CCATTTTAAGCTAACTTTTATATGGGATGTGTTATATTCTTAAAAGCAGTTCATCCAAGAGAATCCAAATATCTTGACTACTGCTCATTTTTACTGATAGATGCTCATCTTAACAGTTGCTAATTAACTAATAACTAATTTCACCAATAAAAACCCATTCTGACATTCATGTACTAATTGGCACAAATGTATAATTTTGATAAGAATACCAGTAATGGCACTGGTTGCAGCCTCCCCTGGAACGTGATCTTTCTGACAGAATGAAAGTTGACCAACTCTGGAATGGGATTCATGACTAGGGCACTGATTGCTACCATGGTTGAAATTTAAATAAAGTTTACATTTTATTTTTAACTTTATTTTCAAAGAAGTTGAATAAAACTAAAGCATCTACGCTAAAGTATTTTTCAAGTAAATGACAGATATTATGACTCCAGGCAATGAGAAGACCATGTAAAATAGCATGAGACTATGAATGCAGGATGTTCTGAGGACTGGTGAGTAGCTCTTTTCAGATGCACACAGATCCGACATTACAGGCATGCCACGAGCTTGGCGAGATGGGCACAGGCCAGGTCAGCACAGGCTCTGAAGGCCATGTAGGGAATCAGACCTTTATCCTAGAAGCCACAGGGAGCCTTAGGGGGATTTTAAGAGGTGAATAATATAATCAGACCTAAGCTTTGGCAAGATCACTCTGGCACAGTATATGAGTGGATTAATAGCAGAGAATGGAAGCAACTGGAAGTAGAGTGACTAGTTAGGAAATTCTTAGGAACTGGAGGTGAGAGCTTATGAGATCCTGAAGCTATTGGGAGAGAAGACATATAACCTTTCTTTAAGGTATTATCTTCTTCCCAAGTGATTAGAGATTTAAAAAAAAAATTAAAATAGTCATCAGCTAATGCCAAATTCAAATCAAGTATTTTTTTTAAATTTAAATTCTGGCCTGTTGTTGCTGACCTTAGTATGACTTTGACATTAATGTATTCTGCAAACACTGCTGATTACACAGTGGGGTGGATGATTTTCAGAGAGTGCACACTTAGGATCCCAACAGTGATAGACAGTTGCTGTTGAACCTACTTAGAGACCTCCTGATGGTGAGAAAAATCAGCTGATAAAGGTGACATTCTTGGCATCTTGGACTCAAGTGGCAACTTAATTTTCTTCTTCTAAAGTTCAAATAGAAAAAACAAACCTCAACAGTTTTTAATGGGCTCACCATGTCTTTCGTCTCTTGGGGGTACCATTTGCTTTATGCTTTGTACTGTGGAAAGGGGCTGCCTGGTGGTTACAATGTGAACCACAATGACACAGGTAAAATGTCAAACACTCCTTAGATAGATCCTTCAACACAGACTGCGTGGGATTTGAAAACAGTTTTTTGGTTTAAACTTTAATAATGTCAAAGAAAAATATGGGCTATGGATATAAAGATCTTTTGGGGAACAAGACCAGTTTTTGGCATCTGAAGTTGTTCTGGACTTTTTGCTGGCATATCCCATTACTTTTCTCCATGAATTATTTTCTTCTATCTGTACTCTTATCTCAGTGATTTCTTGGCTAAAAATGCCAGAGACAGGAGCTAACCAGCCACTTTTTCACCACACCAGCTGCTGGACAACTGGGTCTAAGCTCTAATTCCCTTTTTACAGCAGGATGGGAACAAAACAAACATTAGTTGATGAGAATGATGTTGGCCACACAGCCTCTGTATCTCTTAAGATAATTCAGTGGACTTCCAAGTGCACTACTGTGTAAAAACAGAAACTGCAAACCAATTCGTTTTCTTTAAAGACAACAGGTTTTGTTTGATAAAGTAGCACTTACTTTATCTGGGTTTGGTTTCAAACCAGCTAATTCTTAATCACATGTTTACTGAGCACCTAATATACAGCAAGATATTAGGTTTCGGGGCCAGCCATCACAATGAACAAGCCACACCTGGAAGAGCTGTTTGATGGTCTCTTCCACAGTCATGCCCCCAGAGCACTTAGCAGACAGCTCTATTCTAGCGTTATTATACTAGAGTGGCATGAAATCTGTCTTATTCATTTTGTATCATCACTGTGCAAACTGAAAAAAATTGTTAACATGACCAGGACATAGTAAGTGTGTCTACATTCACTATCCGAGCCCTATGTGGTGTATCCTGCTAGTTGTATGTACCTTACTTTAAAAGGAACAAAGACGAAATGAAGCATACTTACAAGAAAGCAACCTGAGTGTTGGAACCATGTTATATGAGGAAGTGAGGAAATTTAATTTAAAAAAATCCCATGTTTCGTGTTCTGAGTTAAATTCAAGGAAAGATAATTCTACATCCAGGGCTCTAAAATTCAGTCTTTTAAAATATTCATTCTTAAAAATGACGTTTTTCTGTTTTTAGACTAATGTTGAAGAAGATATAGCAACTGGTGTTATAGCACTGTATAGTTTCTTATAAATTAATGACTAAAGCATGTTCAGTATTAAGAAAAGTATTGCCAAGATGTATCAAAAGGGCAGAAATAGGGGTTAAGGACTTAAAAGATCTTACTCAAATGTGTTGCAAATATCCCACTTGGAATTAACTACACATAAGTAGACAATTCTGAATGTAGAACACATATAAGCACACAATGAATAGTATAAATTCCAGGAGTTGTGATAGTAACTAATTTGGTATTCCCTTGTTTTCCTTTGTAACTCAGGTAACAGCAGCACTAGAATATTACTTGGTGTTTTTCATTTCCTTCCATCTATTGCATATATTTATTCACAGAAAACACCTGATTTATTTCACTGTCCACTTGTAAATAAAGAGATACCAAATCTGAAAATTATTGTAAAACAAATCAGAAAATATATAGAAAGAGCTTTATTTCTGGACAGATTAATGTGAGAAATAACATCAGGAATAAAGCTGAGTAGCAGATTCTAAATCTGCAATGTTAACTTCTCTTGTTCCACTCACAAGGCTCTCACAAGCAATAAGGAGGTAACTCACTGGGCAATGGTAATGAAGAAGGATAAAAAGCAAGCAGCACACACAAGGAGTCACCCTGGAAAGAAATCCAAGTTCTAACTGGAGTCCAAACATATTTCTAAGGGTCACCTATCAAAGTCCTATTTACATTTTTAAACCCTAAATCTAGTAAAGACTTCAAATGAAAAGAAAAAAGTCTATCAATGTTAATCATGTTCCAAAGCAATACAGAACAGAATGTGTTACCACACCATGCACTTTCTGGTCCTGATGTTTGGACATTGCTACCTAGTTGTTTAATAAGCATCTCAAACTGAACATCTCTACATGGCAGGCTTGATTGCCGCCCTTCTCCTCAACCCTTCTCCTCCCTCAGTCTTTCTCGCCTCAGTTAATGGCACCAGCATCCACACAGTTGCTCTGGCCCCAGACTAGTGGTTTTCCTTGAGTGTTTCCTCTCACTGCACCAGCCCCTGTTTCCAATACAATCTATCAACACACTGCATTAGCTCTATCTTCAGCATGTGTCCCAAATCCTACACTTCTCATACCTCCACCTCTGTCACCTTGATGCTCAGAGCTGGTCTCAACTGGTCACCCTGCTTCCATTCGTATTTTTCCCTGCAATCCCTTTTCCATACAACAGCCAGAGTGACCTTTAAAAAATGTTAATTGATATCTCTCCCTTTCTTAAAACCCTTCCATGGCTTCTGTGACATCTGAATGATTCACTTGGTCTGTAAGACCCTGTAATGTGTCAGGCTTCATGACTCCACAGGACTGGGCTCTAGCCTGTCTCCTGTGCCTTAGTTTTTCAGTCCTCCCCACCCAGCTTGTTCATCAGCCTACAAGCATTATCAGCCTCCTCTCTGCTCTTAAAACCGCCAAGCTTGATTTTTGTCTCAAGACCTTTGTTAGTGCGCCTCCCTCTGTCTGAAACTCTCTTCCTCCGGGTCTTTGCACAGATGGATCATTCTTGTTACTCTGTCACATTTCTTTTGACCATTTTATCTTAAAGAAAAAAATCCCATTCCTAGTCAGCCCCAGCCACTCTTGGCAACTGCCCAGTATGCTAGTACTGGGTACATGTAGCTACCAGGCACTTCAAATGTGGCCAGTCCACATTGTGATGTGCTGTAAGTATAAATGGGCACTTTGAAAAGTTTAGTGCAAAGGAAAACGCAGAATACCTCAATCACTTCTGTTGATTGCCTATTGAAATGCTGTTTTAGATATACTGGGTTAACTAAAATATATTAGTATAATTCTTTTACCTCTTTCCCTCTACTTTTTCCAATGTGACTCCCCTCTTGACTAGCAGAGCACTTTATTAAAAATATCAATCACAATAAAGTCACTACAATAGCAAAGCTACCATATTTTGAGCACTTACTTTGTGTCTGGCATTGTGCTAATTATTATTCCATTTATAAAATCTCTATAAGTTAGAAACTACCATTTCCATTTTTAAAATAAGGAAACCGTGGTTTGTAAAGTTAATTAACTAGCCAATGATCGCCTAGCCAGTGATAGTGACATTCCAATCCAGGTGACCTGATTTCATAGACCGTGCCAGCCCTGAATTACCACACTCACAATACACAGTGCGCTCAAATAGTCACTGAATACCGCTAAAAATAACTTTCAGCGTAAAAAGGGATAACATCAAAAATATGAGCCAGAAATTATGGTGATACTCCCTGGAAATAAGTAAGTGATTTATGAACCACAGTGCATTCAAACTGCAAGGTCCTGGGCTTGGCTGTATCATACCTCACTTCCAGATGTAAGACCAGCAAGCAGCGGTCAGCCATATCCTGGAACGATTTGGCAAGTTCACTGAGAGTCTGCATGATCTGCTCTGACACTGGGGGGGGATCTGTGTTCGTGTGGCTGTCTTGAGCAGGAGAAAGCACTGAAAGGTAAGGATAAAACACCAGTCATTTCATTACATGCCTACAGATTTTTTTGAAATGACATTATTTTGCTGTTCATCTTGTTGTTTTTACTAGTTTGGGTAACACTAGTGTTGGCAGCATTAGAAGTCCAAGACATGATAGACTGTTTCTATATTTGATTACACATAGAAGCTCAGTGGCTTATCTGGAATCAACTCATAGAATAATATTTAGGTTGGTGCAAAAGTAATTGCGGCTTTTGCCATTACTTTCAATGGCAAAAACCCTAATTACTTTTGCGCCAACCTACAGAAAGAGAACCTCAGAGCTGGAAGAGGCCTTCACTATCATGTGGCCCAACCACCTGCTCTGTGCCTCCATCTTCTGTGCACCTTCAAGTGGCTGTCCACATTCTGGTTGCACACTTACACAAACGCTGGTGAAAGGAAACTTAATACCTTTCGAGGCAGCCTGTTCCATCTCCGAAAGATTTGACCATCTTACATCAAGCCAATATCTGCCTCCATTAACTTCTAATCATTGGCTCTAATTTTACCTAACTTTGCAATCCCACATGTGTCAGTACTACAAGTATTGAAGATACCTCTTTTGGCTTCCTTGAAGTCTTCCTTTTTGTAGGTGGAATGTCCACAGTTCTTTACCCATTCTTCTAATGATTGAATTAAATCATTTTATAATTCTCAAAATTTACCTACCAAAACATTCCAATTTTCCTCTATTTCCCTTGAAATGTAGAACTCAGGACAAAACAGAACAAACACTACAGAAAGGGCTGACCAGTCTAGACAGAATGATCAATTCCCTTTTTCTAGATGCCATGATGCTTTACCCCTCCCTAAATTCTGGGAGGTGGAAGTGGTAGTGTGCTATATTCCACTTCAACTCATATATAGCTTATGGCCAACTAGAAGTCCTAAAAAGGTCTTTCTGGAAAATTTGATAAAGTTACCTTCTATATATTTCCAAACCAATTTATTAAAATATTTAGCACCACTTAGACATTTTCTTCAAAGAAATGCTGAACACAAATAAAAAACATTTGTTTATCTCTAAACTTCTATTGTATCCCCATTTCCCCACAATTTCTCAAAGATTACCAACCAACAATTTGGTAATCTCATTCAAAGGTTTTCTTAGCTCTCTAGAGCCTCAAAGTTTGGCTTTAAGTCCTGGCTCCAACATTTCCTTTATGTGACCAAGAGCTAATTATTCCAATTTTTTCTGCCTTATTCTTTTATTTTGTAAAGTGAGGGTAATAGTATCTATATCATGGGGTTAAATGAATTAATGTAGGTGAAACACTTAGAATAACAACATACAAAACTTAATATAAGCAAGAAACATAAGCAATTATTCTTCTTCTTTAGCAAGTTATTTTTTCAGGTTAGGTCTTTGATTTATTACAGCAACAGTAGACTTACAAAATAATTCCATCCATCCTTATTCAATTTCTGATATGTTTTGCTTTTCTGTATGAAAATCCTTCTCTTTTTCAGAGAGTCCTTTGGAAGAAAGAGGTGCTCTGGACTTAGGGAACATGGGAATTGGTGAGACATCACTAACTCAGAAGGTCATTCACCTTATAGGGTAGAGAGCCAATGTCTTGCTGTAGTGTGTAGTGTCAACACTTATGACCTTTCAGCACTGTATCCATTCCTAAACTTTGCTAGGTCCAGAAAATGGCTTGGATAGACAATCCAGGCTTATAATATGTAAGGCTAAGTTCTCCTCTGTGGAACCAGATTGTAATAAGTAAAAATAACATGGCAAACATGAAAAAAAAAAAAAAAAAAAAAAAAAAAAAGAACGTTGTACAAGGGAACTGATGAGTGAGGAGGAAGGGAATGTAGCAATGCAGATTTTAAATTATTGCCAGCCTTGGTATCATTCTAGATGTTTACTAACTTGATCTGCTGAAGCCTAGATGTATGACATTGCATCTCTTCTCTAATGTTAGCATTAATCATGTTGTTTGATTGCAAGGCAAGATCACTGCTTTTGCAATGTTTTCATGGAATAGGCTAGAGGAAAGCAACTATACAACTGTAATATTTAAAAACATTTTAGGGCTTTTCAGCCCTTCAATTCCTCTATGGGGTGACAGTGACTGTAGCATGGAAAGTTATCTTGTATCAATGAGAAGGGGCAGAAATTGGACTTTGAAGTCTCACTCCTAGTCTGAGGTCCAAAGATATACTAATTGACCAAATTCCATCAAAGGCATTCTGGACAAATCCCGCCAAGAAATTTTAAAAATTCCCCTTTCCTATTTTATAAATACATAATTTTATCATGTGGCAATTAACCACCGTCAGATTACAAATTAAGAAATATCTAAGTTGAGTAAGTCTATGGCAGATTAGCTGCTGAGGTAAAACTTAGAATGAGTGAGGTAAAAAGTAGTTTCAGGTAACAGCACACTGTACATTTCACTTGACTGTAATCTGTGGCAAAAATATAACATTTTATTAAAGCAACATGAAAAATTATGCCCAGAGCTCTACTAGAAAGCTGGCTTGTGAGCTCCTCGGGGCTTACTGAAATTTACACAGTTTTCTTAACAAGAAGGAATATACTGAGCAAAGAAATACTAAGCATGGCAAACAAAGACAACACAAAAGCCATTAACTAGATCTTCAGTGTCAAATGAAAATCTATAAAAAAGCAATGTTAACACAATCTGCTTGGGAGGTTACAGTTAAGGTATGAGATTGCTAGACACACACACACACACACACACACACACACACACACCCTCATAATACCCTTTAAGAGGCTACATTGTATATATATCTCCAGTATTGCTCTTCATATCAGCAGAGACCACACATATTAGACTTTAAATATGTTAGTGCTTGATCACTTTATGAAGATATGCACTTTGAGCTGTTTTTCTAATACTAAGGATGGGAGACATCAGATCATTTTTAGTATCTTTGTTCCTCCTATGACCAATGCATAAAGCATGCCATCTTTTATTTTTATTTTAGTTTACTTTAAGTTCTGGGATACATGTGCTGAACGTGCAGGTTTGTTACATAGGTATACATGTGCCATGGTGGTTTGTTGCACCTATCAACCCGTCATCTAGATTTTAAGCCTCCACATGCATTAGGTATTTCTCCCAATGCTCTCCCTTCCCTTGCCCTCCTCCCCTCGACAGGCATGGCACATATGCGCCACAGAATACTATGCAGCCATAAAAAAGAATGAGATCATGTCTTTTGCAGGGACATCAACGAAGCTGGAAACCATCATCCTCAGCAAACTAACACAGTAATATAAAACCAAATACCTCATGTTCTCACTCATAAGTGGGAGTTGAACAATGAGAATACATGGACACAGGGAGGGGAACATCATAAAGCATGCATCTTTAAGTCACCTAGTTAGCTGTTTGTGGCAGGATGATTGTGGCTTTCTGTACTACATAAACATTATTCCATAAAAGGAAGCCGAACATTGGTTTTTGGAGCAGACATTGCTTTTTTGGTGAACCAGCAGCTACTTCCAATTTCATTCTCTCCCTTGCTCACTCCACTACAGATTCTGGAAAGCTAAATATTTGTAATCCCAGCCCTGTTTGTTGCTAGAGGTGGCCATGTATCAGTCTGTCCACTGGACCCCTAAGTAGAGTCTTTTGTGGCTATCGGGAAGTCTTTTGTTTTCCCCGATTAAAAGGAGAATTGAGGCTGGTGCCATCACTTGCTCCCACTTTCCCCACTTTTCTGATTTGATTGAAGTACCTGAAGTTGCATCATCTTGCTATTGAGAGGAAAAGACCAAGAATCAGAGAGGTGCTGGACTAAGTATTGTTGAACCATTGGCCAAAAGAAGCTATTGCTTGACTTCAGACTTTTTGCTATATTAGAAAAACAAACACCTCTTTAAATCACTGCAAATCAAAAAAAATATTAATAACTTGCTGCCAAATTAAATCCTGTTTTCAGCCTCTGAAATTTTAAATTCTAATATCATATTCTCAGATCAAAAACTTTTCTTCTTTCAACTCTCTCCCACCCTCATTTCCATTATAACTTCAATGCTGTAATCCCCTCATTTTCTCCTGGTAGAAAAAGTCCCTCTTAGGACCCTCAGCATGGATTGCATGGTTGATCCCCTGAGCTACTCTTTGACCATAAACCTCAACTCCCTTGAATACTTTTCTTTCACTATAATTGCCCTAAAACTCACGTAACATTGAGTCAATTCTACAACTCATCATTTGACGGGAAAACAAAAGAACATATTGTTCACTGATACCAAAACTAGACAAAGCGAAACAACAACAAAGAAAACTACAGGCTGATATCCCTGATGAATATGAATGCAAAAATCCTCAACAAAGTGCTAGCAAATAGAATTTGACAACACATTAAAAATATCATTCACAGTGATCAAGTGGGATTCATCCCAGGGATGAAAAGATGGTTCAACATATGCAAATCAATAAATGTGATATATCAACAGAATAAAGGACAAAAATCATATGATCATTTCAATAGATGCCAAAAAAAAAAAACAAACAAACAAAAAAAAACTCTTGCTAAAATTCAACATCCCTTCATGATCAAAACTCTCAAGAAACTGGGTATAGAAGGAACATAACTCAACATGATAAAGGCCATCTATGACAGGCCCAGAGCTAGTGTCATATTGAATGGGGAAAAATTGAAAGCCCTACACTAAGTTCTGGAATAAGACAATGATGCCCACTTTCACCACTTTATTCAACAAAGTACTGGAATCCTAGCTAGAGCAATTAGGTAAGATAAAAAAAGAAACGGCATCCAAGCTGGAAAGGAAGAAATCAAATTATCCTTGTTTGCAAATGACATGATCTTATATTTAGAAAATCCTAGGCCGGGCACGGTGGCTCAAACCTGTAATCCCAGCACTTTGGGAGGCCGAGACGGGCGGATCACGAGGTCAGGAGATCGAGACCATCCTGGCCAACATGGTGAAACCCCATCTCTACTAAAAATACAAAAAACTAGCCGGGCGAGGTGGCAGGCGCCTGTAGTCCCAGCTACTCGGGAGGCTGAGGCAGGAGAATGGCGTAAACCCGGGAGGCGGAGCTTGCAGTGAGCTGAGATCCGGCCACTGCACTCCAGCCTGGGCGACAGAGCAAGACTCTGCCGGAAAAAAAAAAAAAAAAAAAAAAAAAAATCAACTGAAAGTGGATTAAAGATTTAAATGTAAGACCTAAAAACTATGAAACTACTAGAAAAAAGTATTGGGGAAATGCTACAGGACATCGGTATGGGCAAAGATTTTTGGGTAAGACCTCAAAAGTGCAGGCAACAAAAGCAAAAATAAACAAATGGGATTACACCAAGCCAAAAAAGCTTCTAGAAAGCAAAGGAAACAATCAACAAAGTGAAGAGACAACCTATATAATAAAGCAAATTATTTTCCAACTATATACCTGGCAAGGGATTAATAACCAGAATATATAAGGGACTCAAACAGCTTCAATAGCAAAAACAAAAAAACAAAAACAAAAAACCAATAAACAATCTGATTTTAAAAATGGGCAAAAGACCTGAACAGACATTTCTCAAAAGAAGACATACAAATGGCCAACAGGTGTATGAAAAAAGAAAAATGCTTAACATCACTAATCATTAGGGAACTGCAAATCAAAACCACAATGGGGCATCATTTCACACCAGTGAGAATGACTATTATAAAAAAGACAAAACAAAGCTGGTGAGGATGTGGAGAAAGAAGAATGCTCATACATTGTTGGTGGGAATGTAAATTAGTACAACCATTATGGAAAACAGCATCGAGTTTCCTCAAAAACCAAAAATAGTACTACTATATGAGCCAGCAATCTCACTGCTGGGTATATCCAAAAGAGAAGAAATCAGTATATCAAAGAGATATCTTCACTCCCATGTTTATTACAGCACTATTTACCATAGCCAAAATATGGAACCAGTCTAAATATCCACAAACTGATGAATGGAGGAAGAAAATGTGGTAGATAAATACAATGGAATATTATTCACCCATAAAAAAAATAAAATCCTGGCAGGGCACGGTAGCTCATGCCTGTAATCCCAGCACTTCAGGAGGTCGAGGCGGGTGGATCATGAGGTCAGGAGTTCAAGATCAGCCTGGCCAACATGGTGAAACCCTGTCTCTACTAAAAATACAAAAATTAGCTGGGCATGGTGGCAAGTGGCTGTAATCCTAGCTATTCAGGAGGCTAAAGCAGGAGAATTGCCTGAACCGGGACCCGGGAGGTGGAGGCTGCAGTGAGCCGAGATTGCATCACTAGGCTATAGAGTGAGATTCCATCTCAAAAAAAAAAAAAAAAGAATAAAATCTTGTCAGTCGAGCAACATGGATGGAACTGAAGGTCATCATGTTAAGTGAAATAAGCTAGCATAGAAAGACAAATATCACACATTCTCACTCGAATGTGGGACCTGAACAGGGAATTTCAAAGAGGCTGAATGGTGATTACCAGAGGCTGAGAAGAAAAAGGGGGTGGAGGGGGAGAGGAAAGTTAGTTAATGGGCACAAAAATACACTTAGAAGACGTAAGTTCTAGTATTTGATAGTACCATAGGGTAAGTATACTTAACAATAATTGATTGTATACTTCACAATAGATGGAAGAGAATTGTAATGTTCTCAACATAAAGAAAAGATAAATGTTTGAGGTGAGGGATATCCCAGTTACCCTGATTTGATCATTACACATTGTATACATTTATCAAAATATCACACATACCCCCCAAATAGGTACAGCTATAATATATTAATTTAAAAAGACAAAAATGTATAGACTGTTGCCACTAAAATGTTCTGGATTTTAATTTCAAAAAAAGCTTTCAGTACCACTTGTCAATCCTTTCCCTGGTGCTTGGCTAGCTCCTTCCCTTTCTCAGCAACTTTTCCAGATTCACGCTGTTCTCCTCAGGCCCTTTGTACTACCTGCTTCCTATTAGTCCTCAAAAAAGACGTCAAAAGAATCTTAGCACTGACTCTCTCCAGTCCCACCTCCTATTAACGCTTCAGTGTGCCACAATCTGACTCTGCCCTCACCTTTTTGTTCAAAAGTTTTCTGGTAATAGCCATCAATGATACCGTAATTGCCAAATCGACTGGCTGCTCTTCAGTCCTCATCTCATGCAGGCTCTCTGCTATCTCTGAATTCACTGGCCCTTTACTTCTTGAAATCATCTTCTTTTGGCTTACGTGGCGTACTCTTCAGGGTGCTGTTTTCTCTCTCTGGCATTTCTTCCACAGTTTCCTTCACTGAATATCCCCTTCCTTTAGTCCGTCCATAATGCCGGGGTTTCTGGGGACTTTTTCTTCTAGTGGTCTTCCTTACTTGCCAATATGTTCTGAGTGGGCTCATCCCTTTTCATTGTTTGCACTGCTATCCATGAAATGATGACTCCTAAACCTTATTTGATTAATGATTTGCAAGATATTGTTACCTGTATATCCCATAGGCATCTCAAATGCAATGTGTTCAAAACTAAACTCATTATCTTTCTTTAGCATCTGTTCTCCATCCTGAATTCTCTTTTTATAGGTGATACATCAATCTGGGAGTCCAAACTGCAAACATGAGTGTAATTTTTGACTCTCTCCAGCAAAGACTAATTTCTACCAATTTTATTTACAAATATTTTCTTAATATTTATTTTTTCTTTTCTGTATCTACTGCCACTTTCTTGGTTTGGTGGACCCCACCTCTTCCATGGACTACTGCAATAGTTCCCCAACTGGTGTCTCTATTTCTTACCTGGCCCCCTTTTATCTAATTAAATATGAGTTAGATAAAGTTATTTACCCAAAACACAAATTTGACTATGTTAATTTCTTGTATAAATAATATCAATGTTTCCCACTGCTTATATGGTCAAGTCTAAGCTCCTTAGCAAGGCTTTCCAAGATTTTTTATTTCTGTCCAACCCTCCAGATTTTCTCCATCTCTCCATTCCGTTTTTCTCTCCAGCGTATCCCCTCTCCAACCCTGGCCCTTTGATTTACTACCCTTTTAAAGCAAATTTCCTAAACATATCATGCTGTCTCATGATTCTATACCTTTGATGGCTCTTACTCCTCTTACAAAACTATTTATGCCTTGTCTGGCTCAGAAAGTCTTTTCTGATTCCCCAGAAAGGGTCAGTGGCTCTTCTGGATGTTCCCTCACCCCTCTCAATTCTAGAAGTTATATTCCATTAACTATGTCTCCCTTCTGGATCATTAACTACTTCAGTGAAAGAATGATGTATTATATGCATTTTCCCCCGTTCAAGGCCAGCAGAATAACTAGAGGCATTACAGAAGCTCAATCAATGCCTTTTTAATTAAACTGACCAATGCAATATGACAATGAACATAATAGATTGTTAAAGAAAGATCAGAAAAAAGAAGAAACAACTTGCCACTTACAACTCGAACTTTCTCCTTAGTTTTTCTGAGTATAATCTAGAGACAGAGTAGGGATGGGGAAGTAGTTCATTATAGCTGGTTTCTGGGGATTCAGGAATCTAACAGAAATATAATTTAAAGCAATTCTGGTGAATCCTTATACCCCAAGTTCTTTCCCTATAAATCATGCTGCTGTTAGAAGCCACTTTAATTTCATGAGTTGTTAGTGCGCTTTGCTGCATCCACGACTTGGGGTCTCTCTTTACTACTGACATAAAAATGCCTGGCATTAAATACCTAGCATCTATCAAGGAAAGCCAACATATGAACTGTCATTGAGAAGTAATCAGACTAGGACATTAGGATGTCTCAAGTGGTTCCACATCCTAATATTAACCAGACTGAAATCTGTTTAGGTCTTAAAATTAGTTAAAATTGGACTCATTCAGACCCAGAAGAGCATCTGCTTTCAAGGATGCAGCTGCTACATTTTCAATGGCAACTTACTGTGACTTCTTTAATTGATTCATATGAGGATGTCCTTGTGCATCTGCAATATTATCTAAAATTGTTCCAGTATTAGCTTAGACTGGTATCAGCTGTTAGGAAAGTGAGAAAATGAAAAGGGAAAGATGGTTATCTCGGCAGGAAAGGAAAGGTTAACACTGTGAATTCAAACTTTTTAGAAGATAGAAAACGACAGTGAAGAATGATCCCATGAGATTTTCTCACTGAAAACATTTTAGAAGATCAAATTTTGGTATAATAATGATTTCCGAATCCTCTTCCTATTTGTACAGAGGTGAAAGACACCACACAGTTTTCTACTCTAACTTGGGATAAAATAAGTTCGTTCTTTCTTTTCTTCTTCCTTCCTCTCTCTCTCCCCTCTTCCCTCCTTTCTTTCTCTCCTTCCTTCCTTCCTCTTCCTGCCCTATCTTTTCTCCCTCCCTTCCTTCCTTCTTTTCTCTCTCTCTCTCTGTTTTTCTTTCTTTCTAAGACAGCAATCCTCCCACCTCATCTCCCAAGTAGCTGGGATTATAGTAGGCGAGCATCACCACGCCTGGCTAATTTTTTAATTCTTTTGTACAGAAAGGGTCTGGCTATGTTGCCTACGCTGGTCTCAAACTCTTGGTGATTTTCTCACCTCAGCTTCCCAAAGTGCTGGGATTACAGTGTGAGGAACCTTGCCCAGCCTCAAAATATTTATTTTTTAATCTTCAGTTTTCCTATTTAGAAAACTATTAATAGTACCTTCCTAACTCCTATAGCAACATGTGACTAGGTCTTAAGACAACTCTGAAATCCTTTGATGTTGTTGCCTGGACAAAACTAAATACTTAAAAAAAAAAATAGGAATGCTCATTAGGTCTGTGATATTAAGAATTCACAGGGCCTACAAAGTCAATGGGGACAGTGACAGGAGCCCCTCCATCTAACTTCTTTCCTCTCCTTAAATGCCTAAGGGATATGCTGCTATCACGCCTAACACTGGGATCACATTTGAGTGTCAGACACCATAATACTCCAGCTCCAAGCTAGAGATTTAATGCCAGCTAATTCTACTCCCAGTCTTCATAATTTCTCTGTACTACTGTCCCTGCATTTTATTTATTGCCTTGAATTATTTGGAAACCTATACAAACTAATCTTTCCTTACCCCAGTGCTTTGTACAATGTAGGCACTAAATACGTGTTTAAGAAATAAATTATGTACTTATGAAGCCTACTGGCTTTTGGAACAGAGGGATGATCTTCACATGCTAAAGTAACTCTGAACTTTCTTGGAATAGAGATGTCCTTTTTTCTTGAACTAAGTCATTACACCAAACTAAAATTTCATGGTAACTATTTTTGATCACCCTTTCCTGAGTCCAATTTTCCAAAGCTACTACTCTTTTCCCAACAGTACTTGGCTTCTGCCACTAGTAGTAATTCATGTATTTACTTGTTCTTTCCCATCTTCCAAACCATCTATAATAAAACTGTTTCTACATCAGGATAGACCTTATCTAAGAAACATGTTTGGAAAGTTATCTTCATTTTGCTTCCTATTTCAGAAGCAATAGTTCTTCTGCCTCCAAATAATAACTACCTCTTTTCACGGACCCCAGATATTTTAGGTTTGAACTACTAATAGCAAAAAAAAATTGATTTTGAAAACCACCATGCTCACTGATACTGTTCCTTCTGATTGCACAGGATGGGGACATAATGCACGTTATTCAGATTAGGTCCTATGCATGCATACACGTGTGTATAGCCAGCTGTGGAAATAAAGCCTACGCTCTGAGGCACAACATGCAACCAATGAATCCTTTCACATCTCAATAACGGAGCAATCATTCCCTGCCTTTTCACTGCTCTCTCTTTTGCCCACTTTTACAGAAGAAGGGTGGATGAAAGGGATTTATTAAGAACTGGGATGGAGAAAAGTGAAAGAAATCATCAGGAAGGATAAAAGGGATAAGAATGAGGGAAACTGGAGGATCGGGGGAAGGTGTCTTAATTATATGTGCTTTTCTATGGTCTAGTCACATAATTGGTAATATATTTATATTTAAAAAATGCTTCCTGAATATGGAGGTGTTGAAGTCAGATAAAATATAGAGATGAATGTCTAAATTTGAAATTTTTTACTTGGAAAGTAAGAATTGCAATTTGGGGCATACACAGAGAATGGGTGGTCTGTGAACAAAGACCAAAGAACAAAGAGAACAAAGAGAAGGTTAGGAGTCTTGTGAGAAAGACAAACACTACGTATTGTTTTAAAAGAAAGCTCATTGGCCCTAGTAGCTGTCAAGCTCTGACTGGGAGTGATGGTGGTAGATAAAAGCAACTGTAGAGTCACAGCAGGTTGTTTCAGCAGCTATTAGGTAAAACTGGTCTTAGAGTTACAGCAGGCCATTTCAGCAGCTGGCCTTGTAGAAAATTTAATTCTTGGAGCAGGTGTAATGTACACAGAGTGATTTTTACCTCTGGCCTCCTGAGTTGGATTTAGTTGGGGATGACAAGAATGACCCCATTTGTATAATGAACTTTCACAGAGGGGACGTTTTATATTTGGGTATAGGAGGCAGAGACCTACTTTCTTTTATGCGGTACCATTTGTTATTTAAACGATCATTTGTTACACCTTCCCCCAACCACTAGTCATAAGACTATGGGCAATATAACTTGTTAGTGTTTCTCAGAATGCTTCCTCCTAAATATCTTATATTACCCTAGCTACAAACAGTAACTCTTTGGGGAAGCAAAGATATACCTGTTCCATTCACTGCCCTGCTTAATGTCTTAGATGTCTCTACACTCGTTTGAGAATATATTATTATGAGCCTCCCAAAAAATAGTAAAAACCAAACTCTGCTACTTAAGAGAAATTTTCATCTCTATGAAACCATACTCTTTCCTGCTGCTTCCCAGAGGAATATAATTTATTCTTCCACTTTTTATTACCTCTAGAACAAATTTCTTAACAACTCTAAGTGTTGTTTTCCTCAAATACACAACTTAGGGAGTTGTTGTGAGGACCAAATGGAAGATGTGGCACCTTGCACTGTGTCTGCAACAAAGTTAAGGGCCATCCTTTGAGCCCTGGTAACACTCTGCCTCTCTCCTATGGACTTAGCACATTTCATCTTGCACTGTATTTGCCCACAGCATTCCTAGTAAATTGTGAGATCTGTGATAACAAAAACAGTAACTACTTCTTCCTGGCATCTCTCAGTGTATAGCTCTTCCTTACTCTCAGTAGACTGCTGATAATGCTTGTTGAATTTTATCTTCAAGTTAAGGACAAATCAAAGAGTTTTATAACGATTTTTTTCATTATATTTTCACAATGCCTTTAACTTAATGTCTTCCAAATAGTTCATTCGCCTGGAACATTATTCTGTTTCAGGGTGAGAAACTAAAGCTCCAGGAAGGATACGAGCATCTGAAATGGAAGAATTACCCCAAATATCAAACTATATAGAAAGAACAAAGGAGGTTCATGGAAGGCCCATTCTGATGAGCAAAACAAAAATAAGAGCCAAAGTAGAAATGGATAGTCGTTCCCGTAGGCTACCACAGGATAAGAGGCCAGTTCTGAGCCAACAGTACACACTACACACTGCACAGCTCTGCAGAGAGAAAATTGCATCTGGTTACTCCGGAAACAGTGCTTGATGGTAACAAGTCTGAGCAAGCCCTAGGTCCCCCAGGACATTTAGCTTTGGGGTCCTATCTGCATACAGTGCAAACCAGCACGGACACATGATTTTTATACCTTGTAATTGATAGTACAGACCTCAGTGTCTTTCAGTCCTGGGGAGAAACATTAAGATTGATTTTTCCTTTATTCCAAATAATCCTCCCTAAGGCTTGGTAAAAAACTCATCATTTGCTAAAAAGGCGTATGGTGTGGCCAATTCAGCTCTTGCCGGCTATGAAAGAGAAACAGGATGGGTAGGGGAGTGGAGGCTAACGAACAGCTCCTGTTCTTCTGTTGAAAAGCACTATTGTGGTGCTATATTAGATTTCCATGGACTTTGTAAGCCTTTTGTATTTCTGTAAAACCCTGCATCAAAGAGCATCTAAAAGCGTTAACCAATACTTAATCAGGTATTTTGGATGAATAAGGGACACAGATTTAAGCTTTGCAGAATTCTGGAGGCAAAAATATTACATGGCAGAGAGATAACATTTGTCTATGTGTTCAAATAGGATCCTTCTAGCTTAAGCATTTGTAAATCTTCCAAAGAGCCTTAGGGAATGGCTTATTCACGGGTAAATTGGAAACATTAGGACCATTTACAAATGGTGAAACTGAACCAAACAGAAATAAAGCACACTTCCCAATATGACACAGCAAGTAAGTAGGAACAGAACTAAAGAAGTTGAATTGGAAGTCCCATATGGAGTTCCTCTTCAACTTAACTTTTTCCAGTTGCTTTATTTCATGGGTTTCTTTTTGAGGCAGCTGCATCACTCGTAAATTTGGATCTAAGTTGAAATACTCATTACCTTCTTGATATAGTTTGGATGTATCCTCTCTAAACCTCATGTTGAAATATAATTCCCAATGTTGGAGGTGGGGCCTAGTGGGAGGTGTTTGGGTAATGGGGGAGGATCCCTTAGGGCTTGGTGCCATCCTCACAATAGTGAATGAGTTCTCGCAAGATCTGGTTGTTTAAAGTGTGTGAATCTCCCGCCTCTTTCTCCTACCACATGAGATACCTGCTCCCCTTTTCCTTCTGCCATGACTGGAAGCTTCCTAGGAGAGGCCTCCCCAGAAGCAGATGCTGGCACTGTCCTTTCTGTACAGCCTGCAGAAACAAGAGCCAATTAAACCTGTTTTCTTACAAATTACTCAGTCTCGGGTATTTCTTGATAGCAGTGCAAGAACAGACTACCATACCTCTTAACCAATAGCAGGTACAACCTCAGTTTTATCTTTGTATCCCCAACACATAATGTGTTTTCTGAAACCAGCAGGTAAGTACCAAGTATAGTGAACAGGAAGGTGGTCCTTTGGAGGCGGACTGACCTGAGTTCATATTTCTGACTTTCTCATATATTATACTATTTGGAAGAAGTTCTCTGTAACAGATTCCCCACCTGTGAAAGGAGGATCATCCTACCTAACTCACAGGATTCTGATGATTAAATGAGAAAATATATAAAGGTTTACAACAGTGTTTGACACACAATTGCTAATACATGGCAATTCCTATTCCTTCTCTTCCTCCTCAATAAAGGTGTTGAATAAATAACAAAAACCCAGTATCTTTTTAATTTAAACCTTTATTTTAGGTTGAGGGGTGCATGTGCAAGTTTGTTACATAGATAAATTTGTGTCACAAGGGTTTGTTGTACAGATTATTTTGTCACCCAGGCATAAGCCTAATACCCAATAGTTATTTTTTCTGATCCTCTCCCTCCTCTCACCCTCAAGTAGGGCCCAGAGTCTGTTGTTCCCTTCTGTGTCCAGGAGGTCTCATCATTTAGCTTCCACTCATAAGGACGTGTGGTATTTGGTTTTCTGTTCCCGCATTAGTTTACTAAAGATAATGGCCTCCAGATCCATCCATGTTCCCGCAAAAAACATGATCTTATTCTTTATGACTGCATGGTCTACCATGGTATATATGCAGTGCATTTTCTTTATCCAGTCTGCCATTGATGGGCATTTAAGTTGATTCCATGTCTTTGCTATTGGGAACAGTGCTGCAGTGAACATTTGCATGCATATATATGTCTTTATAATAGAACTATTTCTATTCCTTTGGGCATATATGGGATTACTGGGTAGAATGGTAGCTCTGTTTTTAGCCCTTTGAGGAATTGCCACCTTGCTTTCCACAATGGTTGAGCTAATTTACACTCCCACCAAGACAGTGTAAGTGTTCCCTTTTCTCCGCAACCTTGCCAGCATTTGTTATTTTTTTTTACTTTTTAATAATAGCTATTCTGACTGGTGTGAGATGGTATCTCATTGTGGTTTTCATTTGCATTTCTCTAAAGATCAGTGACATTTAGCTTTTGTTCCTGTTGCCTGCATGTATGTCTTCTTTCAAAAAATATCTGTTCATGTCCTTTGCCCACTTTTTAATGGGGTTGTTTTTTCTTATAAATTAAAAACCCAGTATTTTTCATTCCATCTACAGTTTTATGTGGGCATTGGAAAAATGACTCTAGCTTTATACATTTGATGGCAAAATCTGAGAGCCACCAAGACTGCAGAGGAAAATAGGCAGAATCTCAGAAGGCATGGCCACTCTGACTGCCATGTGGATAACATCTGGACAACTGATTTATCTGGAAGAAGCTGACCCTGCCACCAAGTACATAGCTCATCACCGTGACTAGCTGTGTAATCGGTGGGGGCTCCTCTGAAGCATGTGAGAAGTGAAAAATACAGAATTAACTTGCTGACACATGGTAGACTTTGCAGGTGTAAATCTTGCTAAGACAATTTCTACTCAGTGAGGACAAGTGTGGCCACTTCTCAGCATGTGGCGAAGATAACAGTTAAGTACCTCCCCTTTAATCTCTTTAGGGTCAGACAGTCCCTGTGCAGGCTGATTGACGAGGTGGTGTGATACACATATTGACTAATGCTTTGTGAAGGTTAATAATATATGACTATATTTCTGTCTTTATACATTAGTAACACATGAATACTATTCACACATCCATTCCAGTTCTGCCATGTAATCCCTAGAATAATTAACAGTTCATATAGATGTTTCCAGAATCAATTTTTTTTAAAAGTAAAAGATTAATAATCAATCTGTGTTTATGCTAGTTGAGAGTACATAGAGAATGAATTCAAGCTACACAGAGAAGCAATCATCTATCAGTTGTTTATACAATTTCAGGATATTACCTCAAAATCTAAATATCTTTCTCCAAGTAAAAGGATATGAATATTCTTCTATTAACTAAGAACCAAATTCCTATGTACATTTCTTTTGAATTGACAACCATTTCTTTTTGATTGGCCCAGAAAGTAGTAGTTACATTATGATTTAACCAGTTACTAACTGGATAACCTTGGGGAAATCATTAAACCTGTTTATCTAAGTGACTATTTTCAGCCTCAAAGGGTCATGGTAAGGATTCAATGATATAAAACACATAAAATATTTAGAACAATAATCAGCACATAGTAAGTGCTCAGCAAATCGAAGTGATCACTGTTGAACCCCCTGGTGAAGATCCTCAAAGAGTGAGATTCCTAGACTCATACTCTTACTCCTCGAAAAACCTTGTAAAAAATCTGACAGCTGTGGGCCTAGTTGTTCATGGGGCTAATGGCCAGAAAGAAAATGATACATTAATATATTAAACATATACACTGGATAAGATCATGACATTTTGCACTTAAAATAAGGAATCACAGAAGTATGAGAACAACACAGGATTCTGGCAATGTTCAAATCAGTGAAAACACACAGGAGAGAAAAGGGATAAAGGCAGAGGGCAGGTTCAAATTTATCTTTTCATACATAAAAAGGGGAGAATGCCTTTCTCCAGTCGCCAGTTCATCCGTAGAGATGGCCTTCTTCAGGCATGAGGTACGTGGTAGACTGGCAGGAAAGCCAGGAATGATGTTGAGGAGCAGCATGGGAGGAGATAAAGCAGTGTTTTTAACATTACTTTGAGGAATGGAATGACAGGGATCTCCCTTTCCGAGGAAAGGATGTCTGCCAAGCTAGATTCTTTAACAAAGGCAACTTAGGGGTTTGTTTTTTCTTTTTTTTTGAGACGGAGTCTCGCTCCGTGCCAAGCTAGATTCTTTAACAAAGGCAACTTAGGGTTTTTTTTTTTCTTTTTTTTGAGACGGAGTCTCCCTCTGTTGCCCAGGCTGGAGTGCAATGGCGTGATCTCGGCTCACGGCAAGCTCTGCCTCCCGGGTTCATGCCATTCTCCTGCCTCAGCACCCCCAGCAGCTGGGACTACAGGCGCCCGTCACCATGCCTGGCTAATTTTTTTTGTATTTTTAGTAGAGACGGGGTTTCACCGTGTTAGCCAGGATGGTCTCAATCTCCTGACCTCGTGATCTGCCTGCCTCGGCCTCCCAAAGTGCTGGGATTACAGGTGTGAGCCACTGCACCTGGCCGCAATTTAGGGGTTATTTTAGGAATTCAAAGAATATTCACCGAAGCCTCGAAATTGTTGATGTGATTGAGAGATCATGTCTGCCTTACTCAAACAGGGCCTGGAATCAGCATTTCTTTCCTGACCGCGGTTTATTTCCTTTCTGTCAAAGAGGCCCTATGAGAAGGGAAGAAGATTACGTGAGTGTGATTCCTGGTGGTAAAGGTGAGACAGTAATGATTCTGAACCTAAAGAGCCATTATGATACCTATGAAGTTTTGACCTGAAATGATAGAAATTGTGTTATTTTCACCTGAAGAGACAGAAATTGGGTTATAAATTATTTTAATATGTACATAAAAACACTGACAAATCAGGTTTTCTATTAAGGCTTAAAACAGCTGAATCAGGATTATTTCAGAAAGATGCTTTTTATATTTTCTACCACAGGAGACTTGTTATTTTATCTGCTTTCTTGGAAATATGTTCATCTTCCTGTTACTCTAGACTAAATTTACTATACGAGTCAAATGGGAAAATACTCTTGCGCCTTGTCTGTTGTCAACTCAGCGTCACCTCTAGCCACTTTCCTGGAAGCATAGGAACATTTACAACTTCTTGCCAGAAGGGGTTTTGGGTTTGGATTCTGCCACTGAGAGGTACTCCCAAAAGATGTGTAAGGCAAAAAGAAAGGGAAGGCAGGATTCTCTTCTTACAGCGGCAGAAAGATGCTCAGGCAGCTGGCAAATCAGAAGCTTGCAGCAGCTTCCAGAAGAGCTCCTGCAGACAGCTGCTTCCTCGCAGCAGGAAGGTGAAATCCCCGGCAGCATTTCCGGATCATCCTGAAAGGCAGCAGCTAGATTCCTTGCTGTTTGTATCCTTCCAACTGCTGTCTAAGCCCTTTCAGCAATTTCTGAAACATCTTATTCCCTGTATTAAATTCCTTCTTGCTTGAAATACCTAAAATGGTTTCTGTTTTCCCAACTGAGCCTTGATGAATGGATGTAACCTTCTACTCTTGAGGTATTTTTGAACTGTGGCACTTTAAATCTCAGAGAAGACCGGAGCAGGAAGGAGTGAGGTGGAAGCGTCACCAAAGATCTCTGGTCTACCTTTCATGCCATGCTGCAACCTCTAAGGCAAGGATTTTTAAAAAGTGCCCTGCAGAGTTCCTAACCTCTGTTAAAAGACCAAATTACAACAAACGTAGATCTTAACTGGCTTTTATTTGTGATTCTAGAATAGTGCAGCAGCCCAGACCAAAAATGGTTCACAATGCTCTGCTCTATCACATGTGTAGATTATATTTATAGCCAGAGAAAAGGAAGTGGCATGTAATGCAAGGGATGTACAAAGGATGCATACTTAGTTAAAGGTCAGTGTTTGCCTCATTTGAACCTGGGTTGAAGAGTTGGCTGCCTATCACTGACTAAAGCTCGGCTGCTGTGATTGGCTGAGACTCAGCTACCTGTTACAAGAGTAGGTTCCAGTCTGTTTACACATCAAGTTAGGTTATGGTTCACTATGTACAAAGAACCCCTTAGGTCAAACTTAAAACATGTACAGAGGGCCAGGCGCGGTGGCTCACGCCTGTAATCCCAGCACTCTGGGAGGCCGAGGCGGGCGGATCACAAGGTCAAGAGATCAAGACCATCCTGGCCAACGTGGTGAAACCCCGTCTCTACTAAAAATACAAAAATTAGCTGGGCATGGTGGCGCATGCCTGTAGTCCCAGCTACTCAGGAAGCTGAGGCAGGAGAATGGTGTGAACTCGGGAGGCGGAGCTTGCAGTGAGCTGACATAGCGCCACTGCACACCAGCCTGGGCGACAGAGCGAGACTCCGTCTCAAAAAACAAACAAACCAAAAAATGCACATAGGCAGCTTTGGGCCAAACTTAATTCAATTTAACATTCCTCAATCTCCATTCTCTCCATCTTGCCTTCCCTGCTTCCTTCGTCAGAGAGGCTCCACTTTGATTTGTTACCCAATTCGGATTTTATAGTAAAATTCTGCTGGAAGAAAGGGCTCTGCTGCTAAAACAAACAAACAAACAAACAAACAATCACACACACATACACAAACAAACAACAACGAAAAAACCAACCAACCCAAAGCAAACAAAAAACCAGCTGCTCACAAACCACTGTCTTTGAAAAGGAAGGATTTGGTCACAGCAAACAGGTTCCTACTGCACTCCACTCTCTAGTTGTGAGCGAAGGTAGGGATAAAAGTCAAACATTTAAATTATGGCACCGTTCCTATTGGTTGAGGACGAGGGGGAGGAAAATCTATATAAATAATATTTATTTGGAAGCAAGTGATTTGCTTTCTCCTTTCTCTTCATTATTTTTGCTATATGAACTCTAGTATCTTTTTTTTTGTATTTAGTGAATACCGAACACATTATGAATTGCTCTTCTTCTCAGTAACACACACAAGATTCCCTTGCAAAGCAGATTCAGCCTTCCCTTCAGAAAATGTTTCACAGGACTATTTTACTTTCTAACTTTTTAGAAAAGTATGCCACGGGTTTCTACTATTTTCTAGAATCCCAGGTTAAAGATGTAGACCCCATCAAAACAGACTTCTTAGCAGGGTCACTCAATTTGGAGCTGCTTTCAATTACTCTGTAAAAGCTTCAGCTTAAGACTGAATGTATCTTCCACACAAAGTCCATGCCTACGTGTACACTCAGTGTGTTACAACTTCTGGGCTCCACAGGTTAGACCACCAAGCCTTAAGCAAGTCTTTGGCAATTAGGTTAAAGGTATGAAATTGAGAAAGAACCACCTATCAAGGCAGAAAAGCTTAGCTCTCTTTGTTCTAAGGCTCATTCATCAGAACATTCACTTTTAAAAAGTGAAACTTAAAGTTTTCCATGTTCCCTTGCTGGATTAAGTCAAATTCGATTTTCAGAGAAACAGTGGGCTGATCCTGGAAAACCCTGATTTGTTAGGACATAAGAGCTAAGTTAAAAATATATGTATTCATACCGATTTATAAACCAAACAAAGGTGTTTGAGACTGTGGCAAGACTTGGTCTCTGATTGGTAACTACAAGGACATATGCATAATGCCCCTGTTCCTTCCATAGTAAGGCCTGTCCATTTTCTTTCAGTAGCCCTTGGACACCTATGATACTTTTTCTCCCTCTTGTGAACCATGTTGGCTTCTGGCACCCATCATATTCTTTTCCATGTGCTAACTATCATATTGGATCATTGTCTAACATTAATCTGTAGTTTCTAGAATTTCTTCTTCACTCTGTTTTAAGAATAGGAATATCTGCTGTAATCTGGGTGTTCTGTCACTTTTTACATGCTCTACAATTTCTCAAATTCAGCAAATTTCCTTAACACCCTCGGATTTGAGTTATTTAAGTTCTACTCTAAAGAAGCCAGACGCCATCTGACACTTTCCTCACCTTTGTTTCTTATCACAACTTGTCTTATCCTTACATTTGCAGAGCAGGCCCCTTTCTAAATAAGACAGAAACAGAAGAGAAGTTAGAGTAGTTCCGCATTTTCTTTTTGTTTTTTTTTGAGACGGAGTCTTGCTCTGTCGCCCAGGCTGGAGTGCAGTGGCGCGATCTTGGCTCACTGCAAGTTCCACCTCCTGGGTTCATGCCATTCTCCTGCCTCAGCCTCCCAAATAGCTGGGACTACAGGCACCCGCCACCATGCCCGGCTAATTTTTTGTAGTTTTAGTAGAGATGGGGTTTCACTGTTTTAGCCAGGATCATCTCCATCGCCTGACCTGCTTTTTCTTAACATTACATTCACTACTTCACCAATCTGTGGACCTGTCTGTTTCATGTTCTCTTCGTGCTTAAACATAGCCACACACTGCATTTTGTGGTCCTTGGCATCTCTGATGACCATTAAGTCATTCTAGGCTTTAGCCTCCCCAACACTGTACCTACAGGTCCCCCGGACATTTTGTGTGCTTGCTATATGCACTCATCTGTGATTGACTGCAGGACTTTTCTTTCATTTTTTAAATATATCTTCTTCTACGTGACCTCATCAGAAAGTTCTCTGAATGCTACACAATAGTGTGGTGGTTAAAAGCACAGGCTGTGAAGGCATACTAAATAGGTTCAAATTTTGGCTCCACCATTTAATAGCTGTGTGTCCCTGAGTTATTTTAATCTGTGACTCAGTTTCCCAATTTGTAAAAATGAAGATTATGATATCTACTTCTTGGGTTATTGTGAAAGTGAATAGTTGTCTCTGTGTGTGTGTGTGTGTATTTTAGAATACACCTTGTCAATGAATGTTTGCTATTACTTTTCGTTAAAATTACTTAGCATTTTATAGTTCAAATGCTACATTGTATAATCTCCCACCCCTCATCATAAATTACATTCCCTTTGACAGGTTTCTATTCATGAGATCATACCTACATTTTCTCCAAATGTCTAAAAATTTAACTTTCTGAAAACTAAACATCTAGCTATGCCTAGTGTTTACTTTCTTTGCTGTGTAAATTCCAGTATGATATGAAAATATTCTCTAAAGATTATTGATTTTTACTTTCCTGTGAATTCTTCCTTTTGGTCAGAATTATGCACAAAATGGTGGGTCTCCACGTGTTTCTCTCTTGAGAAGAAAGATCATCTAAAAGATGAGTCAAGAACTTATCATTCTAGTTTGGCTGAATTTGACTTCTGGAAATGTCAAGCTAATTGAAACCATCCCTACCATCCCCATATCAGTGTCATCATTTATGTCAAGAAAGCATGATCCAGCCCCTATATTTCACTGAGTGAATAGTACACTTTTATGAAAATATCACTTGCTGCTTCCTTCTTCATTTATTTTAATCTTCATTTGAATATTTTTTCTAATTTCTCAGAGAGGTGAATTTCCAAAAGATATTTTCCACACTGTACTTATAAACAAGGATGGTGAATAAATATTTGTGCTTTCCTCCATATGAGATACAGAACTCAAAAAATAAAAAAAGGTACAGGAATTTATACAAGGCTTGAATTTATTTGGTTGCTGCAAATGGTCCATCTGGTACTTCGCCCTAATTTTGGGTGAAAGCATTATACATAGAGCAAAGATGTTGATAAGTACTTGCAAAATCAATAGATTCAATTCTCAGTGAAACTTACACAGAATTCCGTAATTTTATTTTAGTTAGTACCATCAACTTTTACTTTCATTAAACCATTCACAAGGACTACTAATGAGGTGAGTTACTTTAGGGACATTCAAAAGCTTATTGCTCAGGGTGAGAATTACCTTCTTTGCCTTTGTGTTTTGAACTCTTTCAGGTTGTTTAGCTGCTTATAATTCTTCCTGTTAACCCCAAAACAGAACCCTTGTTTCACTCTATCTCCCAAATGGAACAAATACAGGGCACGAACAAAATGCCATTCAAGTGAGTCCATGTTGCTGCTTCTAGTAGGTATATCTGGAGAATAATCTAAGATTAGATTTGTGTATTACAGACCAAATAATATGACTACAAATATCTTTATACTGGAAGAGATTTCTATGAATCAACAGTATATCCTAAGGAAAACTTTATAAAGTTCTAGTTCAACTAAATTATTTGGACAGTTTTCTTTTGTTGTTTGTATTTAGAATTAAGCTGTAATACACATCTGTGATGTACAGGTCAAGTTTCATTTTAATAAATGTCATTTTAACATATGGTTCTATTTGGCATAGATGATTCTGCATCCTAGCACAGTGCTTAATATAGCCATAGTGTGACTAGTTGTACAGACAAAGAACTTGGTAATACTTTTGATGCCCCTGTTTCCTGTACTCCCTGTAACATTCTTTCTTATTATCTCTTGAATCCAACCCCACTATCTCTGCCTTGGTATAGTCTGCTATGGTTTAAATGTGTCCCTCAAAAAGTGTGGGCTGAAAACTTAATCCCAATGCAACGATGTTAAGAGGTGGGACCTTAAAGAGGTGACTAGGCCTGAGGGCTCTATCCTCATGAATGGATTAAAGCCATCATAGCAGGAGTGGGTTAGTTATGAAAAGGCTGAGTTTGCAGCCCTGCCCATTTTTCTCTTGCCTTTTCATCTTCTGCCTTCCACCTTCCACCATGGGATGATGCAACAGGAGGGCACTTGCCAGATACAGGCCCCTCAATTTGGGACTTCCCATCCTCCAGAACTATAAGAAATAAATCTTTGTTCTTTATAAACTAGCCAGCCTCAGGTATTATGTTATAGCAGCACAAAACAGACTAAGACAAATCCTTTGCCATCTATCATCCATATTAATGCATCAGGTTTCTAAATAATTTCTTGCCTCAAGAATTATTCTTTTCCAATTCATTCCCCTATATTCTTACTGGAGAAATAATTCCACAACACCATCTGATCATGTCTCTTTTATTTCTAAAATCTTTCCATAGCTTGACATTGTCCTCCACATAAAATCTCAACTGACCTTGCCTACATCTCTAGCTTCGTTACTTCTTGCTGCTCCCCTATAGTAAGCCCTGCAATGTAGCCCTACTGAATATGTGAATTACCCTGAACTCACCATATTTGCTTCCACTTCATAGCCTTTTCTTTCCTTTCACTTAGTTTACCCTCCATAATATGAGTTCTATAATGTAATAACAATATAACATATTAAATAACCCCTCTTTGTCTGGCTAATTACTACTTATCCTTCAAGACACAGATCAGGTGCCATCTTCTCCAGAAAGCCTTCCTTGATACTTACATCCCCCTTAAGATGCATACGTCATATATTCCAATTATATGTTGTGGTTTTTCCACAGTCACCAAATCACATTATGAGGTTATCACTTTCATGCCTGTATTTTCCATGACTTTTAAATTCCCCGTAGGCAGAGGCTGGGTCTTGTTTATCCATGCCCCTCTAGCCTAGAGACATAGCTGGTACTGCGTTATTTGTAAAACTGAACTGATCCACAAATACTTACTGAATCAATGAATATCTTCTCTAATGTCCCCATAAGATAGTGCACCACTGATTTAATTTCTGTCAGAAAAACCCCCAGAACACATGATATATGAATCTCTGTCTATGTGTGTAACAGTTGTGGCTACTTGGCTGATTGACTATGTATCTGTCTGTTCCCCCAGCAGGCGATGCCTACTGGAGAAGATGGAGAGTGAAGGAGGGGACAGACCCAGGGAATATAATAGGGAAGTCAGAAACCAAAGGCAAAAACAGGGAAGCCAAATTTCCTTTTCCAAGTAAGACCGCTTTCAGCACTTCCTCATGCTCTATAACTCAAAAAACCCACAACACACAAAGTTACCAAAAATTCTCTAATGTAGATAGTGAACATTTCTGGATTTTTGCATTTGCAATATTTATCTAAGCATTGCTTTATTTCGATATAAAGACATGTAAATGATCCTCTCTTTGCACATTGCTACCACACTGTATTTTCAAATTTACTTTGAACTTAATAAAGCAATTCTGATATTTCGAGTGTGAAAATGTCATTATACCTATTTTTATTAGTTAAGAAAACAACTTAAATGATAAGGAAGATAAGAAAAGAACTTTCTAATCCAGAAAGTTAAAGTATGTCCAAGAATCACTGAAACAGATTTTCAGAAGAAAAGACACCTTTGCTTTATACTTCAGCTGACGGATCGGTAAAAATTTTTCTGTCACATGAGAAAGTAGAAATCATAAATATAGTGGACAGACTAAGCACTTACATGAGAGGTACTGAAAAAATGGAAAATAATGAATGTAAGAAGGAGAAAAAGAAGCAGGGTCAAATTTCTTGTTAGTTTAATCAAAAGTAATGTAGCTCTTGGGTCAGTATCCCAGCTCTCTCATTGGCTAAAGATAGTTCATACCTTTTATACTTCAGTTTTTCCATCTGTAAAATGGGAGTAAAGATGTTAATTTTCTAATTAGCTCAGAAAGTGGCTGTGGGATGACTACAATGTAAGGTACAAATGTACAGGGCTAGAGAGTTTTTGCTTGGGACGTATCAGAAAGTCAAAGAGAATGGGAAGAAAATTTTAAAATGGACACAATAATTTCATAGCTTCCTTGAGACCCCTGGATTCCTCATTTCAAAGAAGTGAGGAGGGATGCCCAATGAAACTCTGAAAGTGATGTAAAGTCATCTAAGATGAGCTGTGATAAGCAGGCCTGACTGCGGTCTCCAACAGCTCAGTAAACACTAATGATGGAGAGAGAGTGCAGACTGCCACTGGTGATAAAGAGTCAGCTAAACACTCTATTAGTTTTTCATTTTGTGAATTAATGTCCTTCATAGTGTGTGTACACTAACCAGTAATGAATTGTCTCCTTCGAACTGCCTGGGGTGCTCCTCACTGCCTCTGCAAGAAGGCATAAATTTCACATGGAAATTAGCACTTTTAAGGAGGCAATTACTCCTTTAAAACAGGTTTGTTTTCCATTAGTTTCTGCAAACATCCTGCCTTTAGATAGAAAAATCTATTTATTTAATAAAAAATAAGAGGCAAGACAATCTTCTATAAGAAAAAATATACTTCTGTATTTATGTATATATATATTCATATATTCTTATAAGAATACACAATACATATTCTTATATAGAATACATATTCTCATATATATATATATATATATATATATATATATAATGTTTCCCCACAATTCTTATAAGAGCCCAGGCTCAAGTAGCTGGAAATATTTTTTTAAAAAACCAACAACTCTGAAGCCCTACTGGTCTTTGTAACAAAGAGAAATCAATCTCTTACTCGTCAAGTCCTGCACATTAACCCTGATGATTAGGTTTTTTTCCATTTGCCAAGGTTCTCTAAACCTTCTGTACCCCTGCAGAATCAGAAAGTCAAGCCTGGGCCTCTGATGCACATAATAGTATTTCATTTCTCTGGAGTTTACCGTAAACTCTATATCTCACGAAGGCACTACAGTTAGGGCTGAGGTTCTCTCTTCAGTCTTTAATCAGCTTCCCTGGGGGTTTTTAACCAAGAAGACACTTCTCAAAGACTTAGAAGCAATTTGGAAATCATTTTTCAGGGCTGAGAAATCAGCAGATTTAAGAAAAGGAAGGCAGGTCGGGGAAAGCCATTTGGAACCTGCAGTTTCCTGGTGGCTCTATAGCTCACCATCTTGAAGCAGTGAAATTTAAAAACCCAAGAGAAGGGTGGCTGGCAAGATGGCCGAATAGGAACAGCTCGGGTCTGCAGCTCCCAGCGAGATCCAAGCAGAAGGTGGGTGATTTCTGCATTTCCAACTGTGGTAACCAGCTCACCTCACTGGGACTGGTTAGACAGTGGATGCAGCCCACGGAGGGTGAGTAGAAGCAGGGTGGGGCATTGCCTCACCCAGGAAGCGCAAGGGGTCGGGGAACTCCCTCCCCTAGCCAAGGGAAGCTGTGAGGGACTGTGCTGTGAGACACGGTGAATTCCGGCCCAGATACTATGCTTTTCCCACAGGCTTCGCAACCTGCAGAGGAGGAGATTCCCTCCGCAGTCTACACCACCAGAGCCCTGGGTTTCAAGCACAAAACTGGGCAGCCATTTGGGCAGACACTGGGCTAGCTACAGCAGTTTTTTTTTCATACCCCAGTGGCACCTGGAACACCAGCGAGACAAAACCATTCACCCCCCTGGAAAGGGGGCTGAAGCCAGGGAGCCAAATGGTCTTGCTCAGCAGATCCCACCCCCACGGAGCCCAGCAAGCTAAGATCCACTGGCTTGAAATTCTGGCTGCCAGCACAGAGGTCTGAAGTCGACCTGGGACACTTGAACTTGGTGGGGGGAGGGGCGTCTGCCATTTCTGAGGCGTGAGTAGGCAGTTTTCCCCTCACAGTGTAAACAAAGCCACTGGGAAGTTTGAACTGGGTGGAGCCCACCACAGTGCCCCAGAGCCTCTGTAGCTAGAGTGCCTCTCTAGATTCCTCCTCTCTGGGCAGGGTATCTCTGAAACAAAGGCAGCAGCCCCATTCAGGGGCTTATGGATAAAACTCCAATCTCCCTGGGACAGGGCACCTGGGGAAAGAGGCAGCTGTGGGCACAGCTTCGGCAGACATAAACATTCCTGCCTGCCGGCTCTGAAGACAGCAGCAGATCTCCCAGCTCAGCCCTCAAGCTCTGCTAAGGGTCAGACTGCCTCCTCAACTGGGTCCTTGACCCCTGTGTCTCCTGACTGGGAGACACCTCCCAGCAGGGGTCAACAGACACCTCATACAGGAGAGCTCCAGCTGGCATCTGGTGGGTACCCCTCTGGGACAAAACTTTCAGAGGAGGAACAGGCAACAATCTTTGCTGTTCTGCAGCCTCCGCTGGTAATACCCAGGCAAACAGGGTCTAGAGTGGACTTCCAGGAAACTCCAGCAGACCTACAGCAGAGGGGCCTGTTAGAAGGAAAACTAACAAACAGAAAGGAATAGCATCAACATCAACAAAAAGGATACCCACACAGAAACACGACCAGAAGGTCACCAACATCAAAGACCAAAGGTAGATAAATCCACAAAGATGAGGAAAAACCAGCACAGAAAGGCTGAAAATTCCGAAAACAAGAATGCCTCTTCTATTCCAAAGGATCACAACTCATCACCAGCAAAGGAACAAAACTGGATGGAGAATGAGTTTGACAAATTGACAGAAGTAGGCTTCAGAAGGTGGGTAATAACAAACTCCTCGAAGGTAAAGAAGCATGTTCTAACCAAATGCAAGGAAGCTAAGAACCTTGAAAAAAGGTTAGAGGAATTGCTAACTAGAATAACCACTTTAGAGAAGAACAGAAATGACCTGATGGAGCTGAAAAACACAGCATGAGAACATCATGAAGAAAACACAAGTATCAACAGCCAAATTGATCAAGGGAAGAAAGGATATCAGAGATTGAAGATCAACTTAATGAAATAAAGTGTGAAGACAAGATTAGAGGGGAAAAAATGAAAAGGAACAATCAAAGCCTCCAAGAAATATGGGACTATGTGAAAACTCCTAACCTATGTTTGGGTGGTGTACCTGAAAGTGACAGGGAGAATGGAATCAAGTTGGAAAACACTCTTAAGGATATTATCCAGGAGAACTTCCCCAGCCTAGCAAGAGAGGCCAACATTCAAATTCAGAAAATACAGAGAACACCACAAAGATACTCCTTGAGAAGGCCAACCCCAAGACACGTAATCGTCAGATTCACCAAGGTTGAAATGAAGGAAAAAACGTTAAGGGTAGCCAGAAAGAAAGGTCGGGTTACCCACAAAGGGAAGCCCATCAGATTAACAGCAGATCTCTCCACAGAAACCCTACAAGCCAGAAGAGAGTGGGGGCCAATATTCAACATTCTTAAAGAAAAGAATTTTCAACCCAGAATTTCATATCCAGCCAAACTAAGCTTCATAAGTGAAGGAGAAATAAAATCCTTTACAGACAAGCAAATGTTAAGAATTTTGTCACCACCAAGCCTGCCTTACAAGAGCTCCTGAAGGAAGCACTAAACATGGAAAGGAAAAACTGGTACCAGCCATTGCAAAAACATACCAAATTGTAAAGACCATGGACACTACGAAGAAACTGCATTAACTAATGGGCAAAATAACCAGCTAGCATCATAATGACAGGATCAAAGTCACACATAACAACGTTAACCTTAAATGTAAATGGGCTAAATGTCCCAGTTAAAAGACACAGACTGGCAAACTGGATAAAGAGTCAAGACCTGTTGGTGTGCTGTGTTCAGGAGCACACGCAAAGACACACATAGGCTCAAAATAGAGGAATGGAGGAATATTTACCAAGCAAATGGAAAGCAAAAAAAGAAAAAAAAAGCAGGGGTTGCAATTGTAGTCTCAGTTAAAACAGACTTTAAACCAACAGAGACCAAGAAAGACAAAGAAGGACATCACATAATGGTTAAAGGGATCAATGCAACAAGAAGAGCTAACTATCCTAAATATATATGCACCCAATACAGGAGCACCCAGATTCATAAAGCAAGTTCTTATAGATCTAAGGGACTTAGACTCCCACACAATAATACTGGGAGACTTTAACATCCCACTATCAATATCAGACAGACCAACAACAGAAAATTAACAAGGATATCCAGGACTTGAACTCAGCTCTGGACCAAGTGGACCTAATAGACATCTACAGAACGCTCTACCCCAAGTCAACAGAATATACATTATTCTTAGCACCACATCACACTTATTCTAAAAACTGACCACATAATTGGAAGTAAAACACACCTCAGCAAATGCAAAGGAACAGAAATCATAACAAACAGTCTCTCAGATCACAGTGCAATCAAATTAGAACTCAGGATTAAGAAACGTACTCAAAACCACACATCTTGGAAACTCAACAACCTGCTCCTGAATGACTACTGGGTAAATAACAAAATGAAGGCAGAAATAAATAAGTTATTTGAAACCAATGAGAACAAAGACACAACATACCAGAATCTCTCGGACACAGCTAAAGCAGTGTTTAGAGGAAAATTCATAGCACTAAATGTCCACAGGAGAAAGCGGGAAAGATCTAAAATCGAGACCCTAACATCACAATTAAAAGAACTAGAGAAGCAAGGGCAAACAAATTCAAAAGCTAGCAGAAGACAAGAAACTAAGATCAGAGCAGAGCAGAAGTGAAAGAGACAGAGACATGAAAAACACTTCCAAAAAAAAAAAAAAAAAAAATCAATGAATCCAGGAGCTGGTTTTTTAAAAAGATTAACACAATAGATAGACCGCTAGCCAGACTAATAAACAAGAAAAGAGAGAAGAATCAAATAGATGCAATAAAAAATGATAAAGGGGAGATCACCACTGATCCCACAGAAATACAAATTACCATCAGAGAATACTATAAACACCTCTATGCAAATAAACTAGAAAATCTAGAAGAAATGAATACATCCTGGACACATACACCCTCCCAAGACTAAACCAGGAAGAAATCGAATCCCTGAACAGACCTATAACAAGTTCTGAAATTGAGGCAGTAATTAATAGCCTACCAACCAAAAAAGCCAAAGACCAGACGAATTCACAGCCGAATTCTACCAGAGGAACAAAAAGGAGCTGGTGCCATTCTTCATGGAACTATTCCAAAGAATAAAAAAGAGGGACTCCTCCCTAACTCATTTTATTAGGCCAGCATCATCCTGATACCCAAACCTGACAGAGACACAACAACAACAACAATTCAGGGCAATATCACTGATGAACATCGATGTGAAAATCCTCAATAAAATACTGGCAAACTGAATCCAGCAGCATATCAAAAGGCTTATCCACCTTGATCAAGTTGGCTTCATCCCTGGGATGCAAGGCTGGTTCAACATACACAGATCAATAAACGTAATCCATCACATAAACAGAACCAATGACCAAAACCACACGATTATCTCAATAGATGCAGGAAAGCCTTCGATAAAATTCAACACCCCTTCATGCTAAAAACTCTCAATAAACTAGGTATTGATGGAATGTAGCTCAAAATAATTAAGAGCTATTTATGACAAACCCACAGCCAGTATTGGTAATGGTATATTGAATAGGCAAAAGCTGGAAGCATTCCCTTTGAAAATGGCACATCATCTCAGCCCAGAATCTCCTTCAGCTGACAAGCAATTTCAGCAAAGTCTCAGGATATAAAAATCAATCTGCAAAAATCACAAGCATTCCTATAACACCAATAATAGATAGAGAGTCAAATCATGAGTGAACTTCCATTCACAACTGCTACAAAGAGAATAAAATACCTAGGAATCCAACTTACGAGGGATGTGAAGGAACTCTTCAAGGAGAACTACAAACCACTGCTCAAGAAAATAAGAGAGGACACAAACAAATGGAAAAACATTCCATGCTCATGGACAGGAAGAATCAATATTGTGAAAATGGTCACACTGCCCAAAGTAATTCATAGATTCAATGCTATCCTCCTCAAACTACCATTGGCTTTCTTCATGGAATTAGAAAAAACTATTTTAAATTCAATATGGAACCAAAAAAGAGCCCATGTAGCCAAGACAATCCTATGCAAAAAGAACAAAGCTGGAAGCATCATGCTACCTGACTTCAAACTATACTACAAGGCTACAGTAACCAAAACAGCATGGTACTGGTACCAAAACAGATATATACACCAATGCAACAGAACAGAGGACTCAGAAATAACACCACACATCTACAACCATCTGATCTTTGACCAACCTGACAAAAACAAGCAATGGGGAAAGGATTCTCTATTTAATAAATGGTGTTGGGAAAACTGGCAGTCATATGCAGAAAACCGAAACTGGACCTCTTCCTTACACCTTACACAAAAATTAAGTCAAGATGGATTAAAGATTTAAAGATAAGATCTAAAAGCATAAAAACCCTAGAAGAAAACCTAGGCAATACCATTCAGGACATAGGCATTGGCAAAGATTTCATGACTAAAACACCAAAAGCAATGACAACAAAAGCCAAAATTGACAAATGAGATCTAATTAAACTAAAGAGCACAGTAAAATAAACTATGATCAGAGTGAACAGGCAACCTACAGAATGGGAGACAATTTTTGCAATCTATCCATCTGATAAAGGGATAATATCCAGAATCTACAAAGAACTTAAACAAATTTACAACAGCAAAAAAAAAAACTATCTCAACAAAATGTGGGCAAAGGATATGAACAGACATTTCTCAAAAGAAGACATTTATGCGGCCAACAAACATGAAAAAAAGCTCATCATCACTGGTCATTAGAGATATGCAAATCAAAACCACAATGAGATATCATCTCACGTCAGTTAGAATGGCAATCATTAAGAAATCAGGAAACAACAGATGCTGGAGGGGATGTGGAGAAATACGAGTGCCTTTACAGTGTTGGTGGGAGTGTAAATTAGTTCAACCATTGTGGAAGACAGTGTGGCGATTCCTCAAGGATCTAGAACCAGAAATACCATTTGACCCAGTAATCCCATTACTGGGTAGATACCCAAAGGATTATAACCCATTCTACTATAAAGACGCATGCACATGTATGTTTATGGCAGCACTGTTCACAATAGCAAAGGCTTGGAACCAACCCAAATGCCCATCAATGATAGATTGGATAAAGAAAATGTGCCACATGTACACCATGGAATCCTATGTAGACATAAAAAAGGATGAGTTCATGTCCTTTGCAGGGACATGGATGAAGCTGGAAACCATCATTCTCAGCAAACTAACACAGGAACAGAAAACCAAACACCATATGTTCTCACTCATAAGTGGGAGTTGAACAATGAGAACACATGGACACAGGGAGGGGAACATCATACACCAGGGCCTGTCGTTGGGTGGGGGCTAGGGGAGGGATAGCATTAGGAGAAATACCTAATGTAGATGACGGGTTGATGGGTGCAGCACACCACCATGGCAGGTGTATACCTATGTAACAAACCTGTACATTCTGCACATGTATCCCAGAACTTAAAGTATATAGAAAGAAAAAACAAAAACACAAGAGAAAAATATGGTTGGTTTTTCAACTTAGCTGGCTTTGTTTTGTAATATAAAGTTGTGACTCTGACATAACGAACTGGACAAGGAGCCAGGAGGTCCGAGTTCTATGACTGGTTCTTTTGCTGATTTTTCTAAGGAGGTTTGGGATTTACGTTCTTCCCCAAAGACTTATATATTGCCTATTTTCAAAGAACTTGAAGTTCTTTCTCATATATTACCTCATACTAGCTTTGCGGATTTTAATTAAAAAGATTTCACAGGGGCATACATACATAATAAAAACATTCTCATAAAATATATGACAAGTCCCTATTTCCGTACTTAACATTCTTAACAGTCATCCTTTCAAGACGAACTACTCCTTTCTTCTTTTTTCCATAATTGTCTGTATTTCCTAGGTAACCATGTTAAAAATATAACAGAAGCCTCTGTGTTAATTTAACTCATGTCTTATGTAGATAATGGCCCCACTAGGTTGTAATCCCCAAAGTGACACCATATCTAATGGTCACCGCTGAATGCCCCATGCCTAACAGTCCTGGGCACAGAGCAGGCTTGAAGGATTGAAGTAACAGAATGAATGAAAAAACAATATGCTTTCTTGCTCAGTGCCAATTTCACGTTCTTCTCTCCTTTCATGGCAATTCTCATTTCTTTCCTTTTTGATACTTTAATATCACGGATTACTGTCTAATAGTTTAAGTATAAAACCAGTCTTCCCCCAAATCCTTCACGCTGCAGTTATTCCATGGGGTTCTGGGGCCCACAACATCTACTTGTCACTTTCCTTTCACTCCTTGCCTCGGCAGAAACACCCCCGGGTGCTGGCATTTCTTTTGCCTCCGGGCTGTCTTTAGTCTAAAGAGAAATTCCTGAGGGTTCAAAACGTCTGTGTTGCACTGTGGAATCGATTTTCTAGGGTATTAATTACAACAGTACTTAAGCAAGGCTGATGTGTACCCTAAACCTTTAATGTATACCCTAAAACGCACTCTACAACTAAAAAGCATTCACAGAGGTTTTAATTTATGAGCATTTTTACAGTTCTGAGTACTATAGATGCCTCCCCTCTCCCTCACCAAAACAAAAATGGGAGCACCCCAACAACCTTACTGTGATACCTGATCTATGGGAGTGGGAAGAGGCACAACTGCGGTGAGTGATTAGCAAGGGCTACCTGGTGAAGTGGGGGGACAGGGAAGGCAGCCACAGGCTGCAGTATTCCCTTCCCTTGCTTGGGATCAACTCCTGTTTTTACCACGCTGCCACCCTGCATCTCAGAGCCCTTCCTACATGTGCAGCATGTGAAAACATATTGAAATCCTCTTTGGATCACAATACATCTGTTCTAAGAGGCTGAATGAGAGATGCCAGGGGAACATTAACTCAGAATCTCCTAACTTGAGTGCAATTAAAATCTCAGCCACAGTGTGGAATTAATGTAGCCCTTTGCATTTTAAATACATATTTTAATTAAATGACACCCATCTGTAGAATATGAGACTGCATTTTTATTGAGGATTTCAAATGATATAATCTGTTCCTATGAAGCGTAAATGGCTTGGTTCATGTTTCCAAAAACCTCAAAAGAATTATACAGATCTGGTATAAGCACATGTGGTGACACTCAATTTTGCTTAAATTTAAATCTGTTTAACTTGCATGCTAAATGTTGTTTGTGTGGCAAGATTTAGATAGTATATAAAGAGTGACAGAAAATAAGAGCACAGCCTTTTAAATGTCTTGGGGTACATCTCCACAGAGGCTGTCAAAGGGAACCAGAGGATCAAAGGTGGCACATCTCTGCTCGGGCTGAAGCTATGTAGCCACGATGATCATCTTTTAATTAATTTAACCTAATGAGAAGTGTCATCTAAGGTAAAAAGGTATGTTAATGAGCCCAACTAACAAAACATAGGCAGGACAGCTACTTGGGAGTTGCACAATTAGCTCTGACAGAAAAGATTTGAGGTATGTGTAAAGCTTCTCAAGAAATTAAACTACACTAACAAGAAGGAGAGAGCAAATGCATTATTGTCTATTTAGAGCTGTTATTTGGTATCTTTGTTTGATCTAGAATTTTCACCTGTATTTGCACAATACGTATGTTCTCTAAGAAGACAAGGCCCTAGATGAGACAGAAGGTAACCTGGGTTCCAGACCTGGCTGTGGCAGCACCTTGAGGTGTGACCTTGGGCGAGAGTCAGACATCTGGGTTCAGTTTTCGCATTCATAAACTGCTAGGAGATAGCAAAGAGGTGTTGAGATGAAGTGTGCGGGCACTGGAGTCTGACTGCACAGCTTTAAATCCTGTTTCCACCAAGCTTGGCCTCAATTTCCTCCTCTAAAAAATGAGGGCAGCCACCACCTTCCCCCATAGGCTGCTGTAAGGACTAGATGAGGCACCACACTAGAGTGCATAGACCATGCCTGCTTCCTACCTGGTTGGTGTTCTATAAATGCCAGCTATTACTGCTGTTGAAAGAGTCTGGTCTGAGAGTCACACTGGCCTAGGTTCCAGTCCTGGCTGTGCCAATTACTTAGTCATGGTTTTTGTAAAGTTACCCAATCTTTGAAACTTGGTTTTGTCATCAGAAAAATGGAGGCATTAATACCTACCGTGTTAGCTCCCCAGTGCTGCTGTGACATTACCATGTACCTTATGGCTTAAAACAACATCCATTTATTATCTTACAATTCTGGAGATTAGAAGTTGGATATGAGACTGGGCGCGGTGGCTGATGCCTGTAATCCCAGCACTTTGGGAGGCCAAGGCGGGCGGCGGATCACCTGAGGTCAGGATTTCAAGAGCAGCCTGGCCAACATGGCAAAACCCTGTCTCTACTAAAAATACAAAAATTAGCGGGGTGCAGTGGCATGCGCCTGTAGTCCCAGCTACTCGGGAGGCTGAGGCATGAGAATTGCTTGAACCTGGGAGGCGGAGGTTGCAGTGAGCTGAGATCATGCCACTGCACTCCAACCTGGGCAACAGAGCAGCACTCCGTCTCAAAAAAGAAAAAAAAAAAAGACAAAAGTTTCACATGAGTCTCAATGGCTTAAGTAAGTGTCAGAGGCTCTAGGGGTGAATCCATTTACTTTCCTGTTCCAGCTTTGGGAGGCTGCCTGGCTCCCTCCTCATCTTCAAAGCCAGCAATGAGGGTTGAGTCTTTCTCACATTGCATTACTCTAATCTACACTTCTGTCTCCCTCTTCCACTTTTAAGAGCCCTTGTAATTACACTGGGCTCACCTGCATAACCCAAGATAATCTCCCTATTCTCAGGTGAGCTGAGAACGTTAGTTGTCATTTGCCTCACATTTTTGTAGGTTCTGGGGATTAGGATGTGGACATCTTTGGGGAGCCATTTATTCTGCCTACCAAACTTACTCACACAGGTTGTGAAAATTAGAGATGATATCCTAAAATCTTCAGTACAGCATCTCATGTATCATAAATTCTCAACATATGGCAGTGCTTGTCATTGGAGCAGACTACTGGCTGAGGTTCTGTCAAACTTGCAAGTTCTGTGATCTTATAATCAATCATACAGCAATATCCCTGATGAACCCAGATGCTAAAATCCTTAACAGAATACTAGCTAACCGAATCCAGTAACATATCAAAAAGATAACCCGCCATGATCAAGTGGGTTTCCTACCAAGGATGCAGAAAGGGATGCTGGATTTTGTCAAATGCTTTTTCTGCATTTATTGAGATGATCATGTGATTTTGGTTTTTAATTCTGTTTATGTGGTGTATCACATTTATTGACTTGTGTATGTTAAATAACAAGCAGCGAGATTGAAATGGTAATTTAAAACTTACTAACAAAAAAAGGTCAAGGACCAGATGGATTCACAGAATTCTGCCAGATATTCAAAGAATTGGTACTAATCCTATTGACACTATTCCACAAGATGGAGAGAGAGAGAACTCTCCCTAAATCATTCTATGAAGCTAGTATCTATCACCCTCATACCAAAACCAGGAAAGGACATAACCAAAAAAGACAACTACAGACCAATATCCCAGATGAACATGGATGCTAAATTCCTTGTAAGTTTTAATCATTGTTTAGTTTTAAGTACTCAACTCCAAACTCTCTTCTGATGGACAAATTTTTTTTCAATAAATCTAAACATATTAGGTATTCTAATCAAAATCCTCCTCCTCCAAGAAGCTCTCCTGAGAGCTCAGCTATTCCTCTCTGGGCTAGCTACATCCTAAGCCTGTGGCAGAGCTGTTATCTTGGCATATCCTGTCATGATCATTCTGGAGATAACTTTCTCTTTCTGTAACTACTCTAGAATCCCCATTTCTTGTAGCAGCGCATGTTTTCCTATTTTTATGTAAACTCCTTCAGTTTGGTAGGTTCTATGGAAGACTGCATGGAAGATAAGTTTTCTGAGAACTTGTATGTCTGAATTCTTCCCTTACATGGAACTGATAGTGTGGTTAGATACACAATTCTAGGTTGAACATCAATTTTCTTAGAATCTTATAGTTTTTTCCTTTTTGTCATCTAGCTTCTTCTGCCACTATTGAGAAATCATTGCTTTTCTGCTTCTTTTCTAGATGTCCTTTCTAGAAAAACTTTCATTTTTTTCTTCTTCTGACAGTTGTAGGGTTTTCTTTTCAACTCGAGGGTTCTGCAATTTTGTGATGATTGCCTTAGTGAGGATGTAGGTCTGTTTTCATCCGCTGGGTCCTTTTGTTTTGAAAATTCCTGTTTTCCATTTTGGGAAGTTTTCTTAATTTTGTTTATGGCCCTCTCTATTTTCTCTCTTTTCTTTCTCTGTGGACCTATAATTCAGTTATGGACTATCCTGCTGTTCCATAGGGTCCTTTTTCTGTTTTGCCTTTTTCTTCCACCTTCATGGATATTTCACTTCTACCTTCTGGTCTTTCTTCTGAGATTTTTATTTCACTTTATTTTTTATTTCTAAGAGTTCTTGTTTTCTGAAAGTTCCTTTCATACAGTATACTATGCTTGTTTCATGAATACAATATCTTCTCTTATTTCTTCTAGGGATATTAACTTTCATTTTTTAAAGATTTTCTTAATTTCTGGATAATCTCTGTTTCCTCTAAGTTGCTTTTTCTGTTTGTTTTGGTCTCTGTTTCCTATAAGGTCTCCTCAAACATCTGCTCTTCTTGGCTGTCTGCTCATATTTACATGGGGCTGACTGAAGTTTTGTGTCTGGAGGTAAGGCTGATGCACTGTAGTCATCTTTGTAGGTGATCTGGCTGGTCTCTTTTAATGGAGAACCACTGATGTTAGTGTCTATCTCCCGCCTCCACCTGCCCCATCCTGGTGCTTATCAGATTTTTCAGAAAAAAAGACTTTCTAGTCTTTTGTCTGAAGTTATATTCCTGGATGCCAGCCAGTAGGAAAAAGAACAGAAGTGTCAGCAGTCATTAATGTAAACTTTGCCTAATTTCAGAACAACAGCCCTCACACTCAGCTATGACTTATGTCCCTCAGTCCAAGGAATCCCTATTTTACCATTTTCAGAAACTAAACCTCCAGTGCTCAGCTGCAATTCTGATAGGAGCAGTGGCACAGGTACATGAAGTAAGAGAGAAATATCTGAGGGTAAATATCTCCTAAACAGACTTTTAACAAGTCCTCCTGTTTTTAGCCTTATCTTCATTTCCTCTTTCAATGTCAGTAGCTGTACCAATTCTCTACCTTTTGGGTTAAAAAAGAACTTCTGGAATATAACACATATATTATTCAGTGAGTGATATTTGTGTCAGAGTAGGTACTATAGGAAAGATTGTTTAAGAAAAAGTAAGAGAAGTCAAAGTAGAAGGTCAGAGAGAACAGTTTCAGTAAAGAAAATCCACATTTAGCAAGGGGTAAAATAGGCATATAATTAAATATATTGCTTTAAATGTGTACATTAATGACCAAAATACTGTGGAAACACTAATCATACCATTTAATCCTAAGAGAAATTCTTAACAGAAATAAATGGATGACTAGAGAGGAACATCCCAGTGCTATAAGACATTAATAATTGTTACTATCAGTGTTTGAAATGTGAGGGAGAAAAGAAAAAGGAAAAGGAATGATAGTACTTGCAAAAATAAGAAAAATGGTTGATTCATTTGAATAAGTAGCCAATCTGGCAAATAAAAGCAGGGTAGAAGATTTCAGGCCCTCACTGGAAGCATTTTGTTAATTTAATTCCATTTGATAAAACATTTATTAAGT
The DNA here is from genome assembly GCF_002776525.5 of Piliocolobus tephrosceles. Taxonomy (NCBI): domain Eukaryota; kingdom Metazoa; phylum Chordata; class Mammalia; order Primates; family Cercopithecidae; genus Piliocolobus; species Piliocolobus tephrosceles. The sequence continues at coordinate 123,151,691 of NC_045441.1, read as the reverse complement.
GCCTGCTATGTACAAGGAGTTATGCCCTGAACTAATTTTATTACTGATACTGACCCTGTCAACATCTAAATCAACAGGAAGTATCACGAGGCACCATGCAGCACACTCAGATTGGCTGTGATTTCTACCTGGTGCTCTGGTTTACAATCTAAGTCACAATATGAAGCACTGCTGAGGAAAAGGAATCGTAGTGCTAACTGATCTGGCAGTGGTGACTGGGTTAAGTAATACACATGACTAATTCAGTGTGGAAAGTAGAAAATTAAGTAGACTGCAGCATGGCTAATTAACCCCTAATGAATTTGAGCTAAATAGCTATTTTCACTATTCTTGTTTTCTAGCTCTTCTGAGTATATTACTGGGATGCATTTCTCAACTGTTTAGATGTTTCAAATGGTTCTGCTGAAGTGAATAGAAGATCCTGACAATGAAGCCTTTTGTTGTTTCATGACGTATGTGAAACCTTAAGAAATAATCCTTATAAAGGGTGGGTATACAAAAGAAATGATGGAGGAATCCATTATCCAAAGAGTGAACACAGGAAATGCCACATTAACATTAAAAAATCTTGACTTTTCAAAGACCAGAGTGGCTTGAACTCCTTAGATTCTATAAAGAAAATCCTAACTTAGACTAAGTTATACTGTGCATCAGGATTTTACTGAAGACTAAAGACTACAGTTATTCAAAAGTAAGTCCTTGAAAGTTATGGCAGATATTTTAATTAATGCATATTTACTCTAAAACTTCCAGCATATAGGGCATTAAGGAAGTATCAGTATTCTGTACACCTTCCTAAAACTATTCAGGGTCACTCAGACATTTAATAGTCTATAATTATTCTGCCTTTCCAAAATAAAACTATTTCTCAGAGGTCTAACTGGAAAAAAAATCACTGTGAACAATCCATTCAATGAGACATGTTACAAATTAATCTCTAATGAAGAAAGGAAGAAAAGCTTTGACTTTAGGGAACACTTGCATTGAAAACTTAATTTAGTTAATTTTAAGCCATGAATGTAAAGATCATTTTGAGTATGCCATTGAGGAACACTGAAAAGATGCATCATTTCAATTGCACATTTTAGCCTCTCTATATAGTCCTCACATTGACCAAAAAAAAAAAAAAAAAAAATCAACTGTATTATCACTTGGAAAATACACTTTTTTATAAGAAAATGCATAGAAAACATGCTCTCTGTACAGGCCAAAGTGATTAATTATAAATATCTTTTTTGGTATTGTTTCTTCATAATTCACCAGTGTGGTGGAATAAGTATGATCATAATTCTTTGCAGCTTTTCCCATTAAGAAATAGAGTCTTTTCCTCACCTCTTAAATCCTGATTGGCTTTATAGCTTACACTGACTGATAGGATATGGATGAAGTTCTGTTATGTGATTTTCAGAATCTGGGCCTTAGCTATTCCAGCTTCAGTCTTTGCCTTCTTGGAGCTGCCCTGAGACCTGTGTGCATTGAAGCAGCCCAGACTAAAGGACCACATGGAGAGAGGCCTCCAGTTTTCTCACATGATGCAGCCCCGACTTAGCTGCCAGCTGAGCATAGCTACTTGAGGAGCTCTGGCTAGAAAAGTTGCTCAGTCAACTCACTGAATTGCAAGAAGTATCTGGGCTGGTTTGTTCTAAATACCAGGTACAGATAACCGAAAGGCCAAGTTTCTGTACACTCCAGCATTGGCCATGATATGCTTCACTTTGCAATGATTAAAACGGACAAAAGAGCTTCCATGGAGGAAGAACTGTTGTTAGTCTGCTTGTCTGTCAGAAAATCCCATCCTATTTGAGCCACCTCTATCTTTTACCACTTACTTTAAGTTATATGGAAAGAATATGGAGACTGCTAAAGTCCTAATTATGTCATATTATCAGCTACAATTCACAGTGTTCATCTAAAAAAAAACAAAGAAAAAAAAAAAAGAACACAAAAAGCAATGGTACTACTGTCCCTGTGGTCCCATAACGACTTCATTTGGAGACAATAGTGTCTAAAGCAATTGATGGCCCCCAGCCACAGCTGCAGACCCAGGCCTCCCTGTGGTCTTGGGGACCAGAAGCAGGCAGGAGCCCTGCCCTCCCAGGTGCAGCTGCTGCCACCCAAATTGGAGCTGCAGACCTTGGCATCTCCGGACTCAGGGACCTGGGAAGCCCCCCAACTGCCCCTGAAGGCTCAGAAGTGCCTACTCTCACTGCCTGGCTTCTCCCTGCTCCCAGTGCCCACTCTGATCTCGGAGCAAAGTTGAGGCTAAGCCTGGGCACTGTTGCAACCTGGTCATGTATGCACGCACTCAGGGCAGTGCTGACACGCCAGCCCCTACTCGCCATTGGGTGCTGGCTTGTCAGGAGGGGGGCTGATGGGGTGCCAAGGGCAGCTTGGTGCAGGCCTGTAGGCGCCCCTTGGCATGAACAGCCTGGGTACCATGAACAGCAGCAGGAGGCAGACAGGCCTCCTGACAAGGGCAGGTTCCCAGTGAAGCCCCACCTTTAAGCAAGGGAAGGTCTGAAGCCTGGGGGCCAGGCTGCCAGTCCCATGGACCAGAACGGGACCTTATGTTGCTTTTTCCAGGCCCACCCATGGACCAATCAACATACACTTCCTCCCCTCTGAAGCCCAGAAAAGCCCCAGACTCAGCCAGATTTAAGCAATCAACAGGATGACCTGCCTGCAGAGAGGAGCTACCCACTCCAGGGTCTCCTCTCTGCCTAGAGCTGAACACTTGACAGGATGACCAGCTGCAGAGAGGAGCTACCCACCCAGGGTCTCCTCTATGCTGAGAGCTGAACACTCATTGGGATGCCTTTGCTACACAGAGGAGTTACCCACCACAGGTCTCCACTGAGCTGTTTTGTTGCTCAAAAAAACTCCTCTTCACTCTGCTCACCCAACACTTGAACATGTAACTCTTCCTGGATGTAGGACAAGGAATCAGGACCCACTCAATGGCACAGTTAAAAGAGGCATAAGCCGGGTGCGGTGGCTCATGCCTGTAATCCCAGGACTCTGGGAGGCCGAGATGGGCAGATCACGAGATCAGGAGATCAAGACCATCCTGGCTAACACAGTGAAACCCCATCTCTACTAAAAATACCAAAAATTAGCCGGGTGCGGTGGTGGGCACCTGTAGTCCCAGCTACACGGGAGGCTGAGGCAGGAGAATGGTGTGAACCCGGGAGGCAGAGCTTGCAGTAAGCCAAGACTGCGCCACTGCACTCCAGCCTGGGCGACAGAGTGAGATTCTGTCTCAAAAAAAAAAAAAAGAGGCATAACGTAAATAGGGCTGAGACACTCCCCTTGCTCACCAAGTTGCAAGCAACAAGAAGGAGAGAAGAGAGGAGAGAAGAGCTGCAGCCCCTTGGGGAGCCCAGATGTAGGAGCTCCCCACGCCAGGGTTGTGACACCCTCTTTGGGGCTCTGCAGTTCCTGGCGTCTCCAAGCTTCCATGTGCCACTGTGTTCCCTGGTGCCAGCTGTGGAAGCTGCCTGTGGTATGCCTTGTCCGGCTGCAGCCTCGCAGGCAGCTGGCGCCCATGCTGGCACCTGGAGTTGCCCATCCCACTGCAGCCAGTGTATCTGGCTGTGAGCAGTGGCTGGAGCTCATGCTCAGTTGCTCACACCCTGCTTGCTGCTCCGCTTGCCCTTGGCAGGCATGGGATCCAGGCCGGTAGCGCAAGCCAAGCCGAGCACAGCCTGCCAGGTCAAGTGAGCCCAGTGGTCCTGAGCAAAACTCAAAGGCACCAGTGGCCACAGAGGCTTCCTGCTAGTGAAGAGACACCCCAAGGATCCCATAACACAATGATCTCCAAACCTCTTTGATTATGTATTCCAACAGCGAAAAATATTTGTGTCCAGATTCAGAGTAAATATATATTTAGTTATTTATATATACTGGTACTAATACATTATATAAGTTTAAAAATATAACCAGAAAAGAAATCAATAAAAAGTAAGCTAAAGATGAAACAAGTGATATTCTTAAATGTCTTCCTAATGATTACAGCTTCAACATGTAATAGCTAATATTTCAAGGCACACATACACTTAGAGCAAGGTTCATGTTAATAATTGTAGATGTAAATCCATATTCCAAATAATGTCCTTGACAAGTTCTTTTGCCAGTTTCCAGTCACCTGATTAGATTATTACTGCTTAGATAATTATAGTGTGACTGATGAAGATCCCTGCCAGGAACAATGACATTGCCAGCTCTGCCATTTTCTCATCGTTCAGTTTTGCTTATAGTGTCAATCCAAAGTTTCCCTTTGAAGTCACTTATCCATTTGGGGAAGGTGAGTTTAGTAAAAATTAGAAAAGTAATCCATAAATCTACCTCACCTGGAACATATTACAAAATGTTGAAAATTTTAAAAAATGGCTGAAGATGCCAAAGTGAGCCTCTCTCTACTGAGGAATCCTTGGGGTTCCTGCAGGACTCCTTCCGCATAGTACTTCACATATGGCTCAAATGAGGGCTATCATGTCATCGCTTATGTTAAATATTAGTAAAACTTGCATCGTTTCTGACTGTTTTACTTTTAAAAAGTATACATAAATGGTCTCATGTTTCCTTCCCATGCTTCAATGTATTGTTTTACACAATCTTGGGGGGCATACAGCCAACATTGTAAACAGCTGATCTGGAGAACAAGCCAGTAAGTTTAAATTTCCATCGTCAATGTTGAATTCTCTAGGAGTGAAAGGAGGGCACTCTCTAGGGCTTTTAAATTTTTTTCTTTTCTTTTCCTTTTTGAGACAGGGTCTTTCTCTGTTGCCGGGCTGGAGGGCAGTGGTGCAATAACACCTCACTGCAGCCTTGACATCCCAGGCTCAAGTGGTCCTCCCACCTTAGCCTCCCTAGTAGCTGGGACCACATGTGTACATGACCATGCCCAGCTAACTAAAAAAAAAAAAAAAAAATTTTTTTTGTAGAAATGGGGCTACACCTGGCTAAATAATTTTTTTTTTTTTTTGTAGAGATGAGGTCTCCCTATGTTGCCCAGTCTGGTCTCAAACTCCTGGGCTCAAGAGATCTTCCCACCTCAGTCTCCCAAAGTGCTGAGATTACAGGCATGAGCTACTGTGCCTGGCCACCACCTAGCCAAATTTTTTATTTTCTATTTCAAGAGGTGGTAAGAAGTAATGATTGATTTGAAGGCGGCAAACTCTTGACCTCAAGTGATCCACCCACCTTGGCTTCCCAAAGTGCTGGGATTATAGGCGTGAGCCACCATGCCTGGCCTATATATTATTATCATATCTGAGAAACATACTGAACTTTCCTTCAGAAGACGTCACATATATAAGCAATCAGAGAGTTGAGAAGAAGTAGAAAAACATGTGAAGCACATCTAATCTCAAATGACTAATTTCCACAATTTCACTTCTGGGTATATACCCAAATGATCTGAAAACCAGGACTTGAACAGATATTTGTCCCCCCATGTTACAGCAGCATTACTCACAATAGGCAAAAGGTGGAAGCACCCTAAGCATCCATTGATGGATGAATGGAGAAATAAAGTGTGGTACAGTCATTCAATAGAGTATCTGCAGCTTTCAAAAAAGAAGGGAATGTTAACACATGTTTCAACATGGATGGACCTTAAAGACATCATGCTAAACAAAACAAGTCTGTCACAAAAGGACAAATACTATATGATTCCACTTATATGGGCCACCTAGGGTAGTCATATTCATACAGATAGGAAATAGAATGCAGGTTGCTAAGGGTTGGAGGGAAGGAGAAATGAGGGATTATTGTTTAAGGAATATGGAGTTTTAGTTTGAGAAGACGAGAAAAGTTCTGCAGATGGATGATGGTGATGGTTACTCAATAATGTGAATGTACTGAATGCCACCAACCTGGACATTTAAAAATGGCTGAAATGATAATAAAAAAGAACACAAATTTCCATTCCTAGCGAACACTCCTAAGATCCTAGCAGAACTGAGACTCCCAGAACTCCCGTAAGTGTGTTATTAGGCAGCAGAGAGGCGTACGCAGCTAACCAGATTATTGTCACCCCTGTGGAAGAGGCCCAGCTGAAGCTTGGATAGATCTTAACTAGAGCTATTCCAAAGCCCACTTCAACACAGACAGAATCATTCCGTTGATGTTAAAAGGCCTGAGTCCCAGAGCTACTGTGGGCTCTGAAATTAGCTGGTCTGCCATTTTTGTAATAGTTTTTACTGAAGACACAATTCAGCAGTTTCTTTCTTTCTTTCTTTTTTATTTTTCTGAGACAGAGTCTTGCTGTTGTCAGCTCGCGCTGGAGTGCGAAGGCACGATCTTGGCTCACTGCAACCTCTGCCTCCTGGGTTCCAGCAATTCTCCTGCCTCAGCCTCCTGAGTAGCTGAGATTACAGGTGCCTGCCACCAAGCTTGGCTAATTCTCGTATTTTTAGTAGAGATGGGGCTTCACCATGTTGGCCAGGCTAGTAACTCCTGGCCTCAGGTGATCCACCCGCCTCGGCCTCCCAAAGTGGTAGGATTCAGGTGTGAGCCACTGCGCCCGGCCAATTCAGCAGCTTCTTCGTTGCCATATTTCTTGATATGCTGACATACAAGTTCACAGAGGAAGTAATTTAATGAGAGCTTGAGGTTTAACCTTAAGTTTCACTCATTGTGTCCCTGAATAAATATGACCTTACCCTATGCCTATGTTCCAAGGACACGTGGATTTTGGAAGGCTGTTAAACTTAAGAGCTCAAAATCTAATTTCAACTGCAATACAGCAAAGATCTTTTGAGATGAAATTAAACTATCAAGCAGAATGGGCAGAATAACCCAGTTATCAATAGGAAGGACAGGAGCAGGGGGAAATAAACAGAGGGCGGACTTGGGCATTTCACGGTGAGTACCACTTTCGGCAACTATTGGTAGCTAAATGAGAAAGAGAGAAATAAAATATTCTTGGGAAGAATAAGAATGAGGAAAAGAGCTTAAAAAAGAGGAAGCAGAAGAAACTACTATTTATCACGTGATCACTGTTTGTAGGCATTGTACTAGGTGTTGTGTATACATTAGTTGAGCTGATCCTCCAAACAACCTATGAGGGATTTATAATACAAATGACACCATCAGCAATGTCAAGTACCTTGTCCAAGGACAAGCCCATACTCCTCTATTGAGTTACGCTGGTGCTGAGGACTAGAATTAAGGCAGGAGTGTAACAGATGTTGAGGTTGCCTCGGTATTCCATGGGTAGGGCTGGGTCAAGGGAGAGAAAGTCCAGGCACAGCATTCAAGAAAAGCACCCCTTCCCATTCGTTTTGCGGGAATGGGAGCTGGTGGGAGGAGTTTCCGGCCGCTGGTGGTGCTTGTGGCAGCCATCTGTCTGTCAGTGACCCATGCTCCGCTTCCTGGAGAGAGGCAGATACAGCAGCATATGCAAAACTCTTTTGTGGGGGTGTTTCTCTAGCACACTTCCAAGATTTCTGTGAAAAGCTAAAAGGCTGTTGGCTTGAACAAATGCGTTAATTGGACTTGTGGTACCATTAAACAAGTAATACGATGGTAGATTTTTAGTCACAGTCCCCCTTTTAGAAGCAGACGTGACCAGCATCTCCTGTCTCTGGGTAAAGTTTGAGCAAATATTTTTCATCGTAAAGCCAATCCTAAAGGGCAGCCCTTATTATTAATGTATGAAGACAGACTACATTGCTATTTCTGTTTGATGCTTACAACAATAACCCATAAATCTTAAAATGAATATTTTGGTGAGATTCTCTAACACAATCTTTTTCAGCATTCTGATATCACTATTGAAAGACTGTACCCATAAAAGGTCAAAATCTTATCATCAAACTTCTTGAATGAAGTTCTATACTTCCCTGAAAATTGGGAGAGACTCTCTTGGACAGAGAAGCAGGCCCTGAGGCCTAAGGAGAGAGTTCCCAGTGACAGAAGATGTGTGGCTGTCTTCCTGGGGTCCAAAGCTTGGGTAAAGTATACAGATCTTTTAAAATCCTTTCAGAACCACAGGGAGTAGAATTTTTCCAGGCTTAAAACAGTTAAAAATTTCAATAATGAGCTATACATAGAAAGATGTTGTTTGAAGTGGCATGTATCCCTCGGGTGTCAGGCTAATGACTTTATCATTTTCCTTTCAGGAAGTTTCTCATATAAAGACAGTCTATATTTACTGAAAGATCTACTTATATCGTTTATCACCACCTTTTGGAGGTTCTATAATATAATAATTCTGATAATACTCTCCTCGCCTTGTCTTCTAACTACATCAGGCTTCATAATACCTCATCTTTGCCATATACTGTGTGTTTTAGCAGAATGGGGGAATCCAAAGAGATAGAGAATACACATGTATTAGAAAATAAAAAGAATAAAACAGGGAAGACCCCCAGTTGCAATTAAAATGCAATAGGCCTTACTGCACATCCCAATGCTAGTTAATACAGACATTTCCAATACATTTAATCTTCTAAGTGGTGATTGCTAGAAAAAAAAAAAGAAATCAAGTTTGCGTTTCTTAAAAGACAAGAGAGACGAAAATGACTTGTCATATCTGGCTGGTTTGGAAATATAAAATCCAATTCTGAAGAAGTAGAGATAAGAAAAGTGTGGTGGAAGTGCCATCAGCTTAGCAAACACTAAATAATGAACAATGCAGAGACTGTCCGGCATGATAAAATACTCTATTAGAGGGACTGTTTTAAAATTAGTGATAATTGTGTCACATCCACAGTAAAAGGTTATTGAATTTTTATCTGTAGCAGGAAGCTTTTGACAGACTTGCTGAAAAGTCACCTACAAATAGTACCTTCTTTAGATGAATTTGACCAAAGGGGTTTTCCAGCATGTAACATCTTTCTGACATTTACAGGATTTTTGCTTCCTTGAAGAATCTGATCAGATATTCTTGGCTTCTATAAAGACACTTAGGTTTTTCATCAGTCTTACAGAAAAGTCCTCATTACTCTTCCTTTCATAAAAATTGGATTAAGATGTTGGTTAAGAACTCTAGTCAAATCCACCTAGGATTCAACAACCAGAGCTCAAAGATGTTAGTACACAGAATTAACTGCTATTAATAAGGAACATTGTGCCTTAGAGACCTAGACCTGATCTACCTCTGTACCCATATGAAGAAGGAAATCTTTTATTGTATAATTTATAATATTTAATATAAATCACAGTATTGAATTTAAGATAATAAGACAACCTCTCCCTGAAAGCATGACTACCAAATTTGGTTCCAAAATAGGTCCTTTGGGGGCAGGAGGTACAGCTTTTACATCTCAGCTTCTGAAAGAGACTAAAATAATGTCAAGCTCACTTTTCCCCACTCCTTCTTTTAAAGTGTATTATTCAATACCCATTTATACTAAATATTTTATTCAATACCATTTATACTGGGCACACAGCATTGCATTCGCCTTGCTGCTGTAGCTTTGGGAGATGGCTGAACAGCATTGCCTCCATGGGGAAACAAAGGCACACTGGTTTGGTGTGCTTGTAGCTCTGTCACTCATAACTCATAATAGGTGACTATATTGTTTTTCCAGACACTCTGGTCTGCACTCTGAGAACAGACAGATGTGGTCTAGATTTTTGTCACTGACTGATTTTGACCTTGGGCAACTGCCAAACTTTTGCATTTCATGATCATGCCTTGTAAAACTGAGAATATAAAGGCTGGTTTGTCAACTACAGCTTGAGGCAGGGATAAGAGATTAAGAATGAGTGGTTATAAAGGTCCCTGAAAGTCTGAAATGTAATCTGAAAGTTGAATCCATTATCATTACCGTAGTATCCTTTGGGGCCGTTACACACATACGACTCACACATCCTGCCCCTTTGCTACATTTTCCTGGGCTGTCTGGAAAAAGTCTTTATGCACTATTGATTAACAAGGAAGCTGTCTGAAAAAAAGCACGTCCAGTTCACATTTAGAACATTTTTCTAAATTCAATTCCACCAAGTAATGGAGAATTCTTCCACGTCACTTCGGCCAGCCCTCCATCTTCTTTCTGATTTCCCTGTCGGGATTTGTCTCCCCTCACCCACTGCATTTTGTAGGAGATCTAAACTTAGTTTCAAGGGTGAAGAATGGAAAGACACACTCTTTCTCTGGTGAGGAGTTCATTAAGTCATGATTTCACACTGGTTCCTGGGCTTATCTCAGGTTTTAAAGCACCCAAGTGTCTAAGGGTTTTTCTAGATAAGAGGCCAGATTGAATAGCACAATCAGCGCCTTCAGGTACAATCTTCCACTGCTCCTCATTGGAATGCATGGTTCTGCTTGGCAACCAAATCAGTCCCCTCAGATGTCTTGTTCAAGTCACTCTGCTGCAGCAGCCGCTCCTCTACTCTGCTGTGCGGGGTGTCGGCTCAGGCTCTGGTGACTCTGCATTTCCACCATCTTCTCTGTCTGGCTCTGTAATTTCAGCATGCCATTTTAGAGCCTTCTCTTGCTTTCTAACTCCTTCTGTCTCTCCTCTTTCCCAGAGATTTTTTTCATTTATGTTTCTTCTGGTTGTTTCCATTTTATAGTTTTGCTTGAAGATACAATCACTCAGCTGGCAGCTCCCAGCCACCAAACTTAAGCATCCATGATATTATCATATTTTAATAAAATATTTCCCTTATGGATACAAATGTTGGCATTTCCAAAGAAACAGCCACATAATTTTTTATGGGCAAGTACTTAGAACTCCATAATTACATTGAAACGCCCACAGCACTAGCCTTCTGTAGCTCCACAGTTGATAATCACCTCCTTACGGAGGGAGGTGGGGTACTGCTTTCTAATCGGCACAGGACAGTGAACTCTACTAACGACCAGCTGATTGACAGAAGGGAATTGTGGTTGGATTTGGCATGTTTTTCAATATAGCTGAGCCTGGTTTTCATAGTTTTGAAGAACAAAAGGTGCCTTTTTCAAATTCAACCCTGGCTTCTCAGATGAGCACTTGTAGGCCCTCAGATGCAGGCCCATTCTCAGACACACTTCCATGACCTCAGAAACACTTTGGGAGCTCTGGTGAGTGACAGCCAAGATTTACTGGAAATGATTTAGGAGCATACATAGTAACAGTTTTGAAAGCAACCATACAACTTGAGAGAAAAAAGAAGCCTGAAGGGGCAGGAGGAAGGGGAAGACCCAGGACAGCGAATGAGAGCTCCAGGGATAAGATTTATGGTAGGAAGCCCAGAAACCCCATAGTGAGCCCCACTGTGTATCAGACACTGCTGAGAACTTCAAGTTCATCAGATCATTTAATAGTTAGAGCAATCCAATGAGTATGCATCACTATTTCGATTTAACAGGTGAGAAGACCGATTTAGGTCAGATAGGCTAGTTTCCCCGGTTATACACTAACTTGCCTGATTTGTCCTTGAGTGTGTCAGACTTCAAAGTCAAACATGTGCTCTATGTCTCCTAGACTAAGGGAGAAGAATTACAAAGATTCTATGAATTAAAAGGAGAATTTCATGAATTGTGAGGAGAGTCAAAAGTGACCATGACTGGGGAGCCGAGGGAAGACATTCAAGACACTCAATCACAGGAGAGGGAAAACAAGAGAGAAGAGATGTTTTACAAAGGGGGTAACCCTTGTGTGTCAGCAATTTAAAATGTGCTCAAACCCAAGAAACACGGGGAACCCCACTGGGGTCAGTCTGAAGCTTACATGATAAACAGAAGGAGACAGAGAGGTCTAGATGGTATTCCTTAGAAAATAAAAGAATAAGCAGCATCTCCATTCCTAGTAACAACGTGGGTTTCAGAAGAGGGCTAAGAAGAATCAGGTGAACTCGCTAAGCACAGGGGCTTTCCACACACTTCTTTCTTCATTATGATTAGTTTCAATGAGTTTGTAAATATAAACTGAGTACAATTAAGACTGAAAACGAACAAAACTGGATCATCATACAATTATCAGTTGGTGCTTTTGTTCCTACAAAAGATTAGTTGAGACATTGAGCACAACATGGAAATATATTTGGACATTATTTTTAAAAGTGAGAAAGGCTCACACAGAAGTACAAGTGATGTTAATTAGATAAGGACAAAATATATTTAGAGTCAGGCCGGGGGTGGGAAGCTCATGAACAAAATATAATACCAGTGGTAAATTAATTTTCTTAGTCAATAGCATCATCATGAAATCAACCAATGGCAATGAATTTGGAAAGTATCATCAATCAAAGAAGAACAACAGAAATGAAGCCACAATATGAGAGTCAGCTTAGGAAAATGACAATTACTAAGGCTGAAAAACGATGAAGGGTGTGGGAAGTCTAACCACAGAAAGGTGATTAGAGAAACTAAACATGTACGGTGGGCTGAGGAGGAGCTGTCTGATAACAGTCAACAAATATTTGAACCTTGTAAATACTGAGGCGGGAGAGGAATTACCATGCATAGAGTTCTAATTAAAAAGAATCAGATGAAATTATGACAAGGAAAACTCTGGCTTAGTGGTTTGACAAATGCAAACCTGAAACATGACACATTCCCATGAGATCTTGGGTAGGGAAATTCTTATTCTCATTTGTGCCAAGGCAGAAAAACAAACAGCTGGGGGATTTGCATTTTATTTTTCATTTACTATTAAGGCACAAAGAGTCCATGATAGTGAGCTCTAGCATGAGAAAATTCACATTCCATCTCATAGAAAATATTAAATCACCACAGGGAATGCATAAAAACATGCCGGAATATTGCACAACTGTGCACTTGGGGGATGGGGGTGGACCAACACCTAGGCCTTTTCCATTTATTTTCAATGATATAATTTCAACGACATATCTACATTCATTCCATTGGCTTGGCAATTGCAACCTTTTGTGTTGAGAGACACAGATTCCTTATGCCCTTCTCATTTAGCTGGCTTGATAAGTGTAAGAGGAACATTTTTGTTTTTAATCAGATTTGGGTGACAGTTTAGCTGACAACTGCTAAGCAAGGCTGTGGTCCTGACTCTGGCATGGACACAAAGTACAGTATCTCCATGCCTACTGTTCTCATCTGTAAAATGGGACATCACGTTAATCTCAAGCTTCAGAGGATAGAAGAGCTGGCAAAATAATCACAAAGCATTTCCCAAATATAGAGAGTGACAGAAATTGAAGAATCAATTTTTAGGGGCTCTAAATTGGTGGTTCTCAACCTTGGCTGTTTGGTAAAATTGCCTGGGGATATGTTAAAAAGCACAGGCATTTCTAATGAGATGAGGCTGAAAACCACTCCTTTACAACATGGGTTCTCTGCCTTTGATTTGACTGGTCTGGGGTGTAGCCTGTTGTTGCCCATGTCATACCTAGGAACAATTACATCAAAATCTCTGCATCAGTATTTTTAAAGCTCTCTAACTGATTGTAACTGATGTGCAGCTCGGTATGAGGTATCCTACTCTAAAAGGACTTCTCAGGAAGCGAGTTCCACTTGTGAATGGGTTTTGAGTCAACACTGCACATTACAGTTTAATTACAATGGGTTAAAATAAGATGTTATTTTTAGTGCAGAAATTTAGTTAAACTCTTTCAATGTCAGCATGGTTTTGTTGGAAATTAATATGGTTGTATATATTTACTAAGGGATGTTTAGCACATGTAGCAACCAAAAAGTAGCTACAGGCCTTAGTCAAGTGGCTCAGGGTATTAAAAAACAGTTCCTCCCACAGAGTCTTTCAGACCCACAAGATTATAATTCATATCAACTGCATAATTATTTAAGGTAGACAACCATTTTTCTTAGCAAGTCTTCAACTCATCCAAACATTGGGCTTATAATAAGATGCTTCTATAAGATAAGCAATTTGTAGTAGGAAAGTGGAGAGTCAATCCAAAATTCGGAAGGAACTGTCAAGAGAGGACTACACAAATGGGAGGCACAAAACCAATCCCAGACATCATCAGTAATAAGTTACATTGATGATATGCACCCTTGATGTGATTTCATGAGACTGGTACCTCGCCCCTGTAGTTTTCCTTTTGAAAACCCACAAGCCCAGTCTAATCAGGAAAACACACCAGATATAGCCAAACTGAAGAAGATTCTACAGATACCCAACCAGAATTCCTATAAACTCTCGAGGTCATAAAAAACAAGGAAAGTCTAGGAAACTGTCACAGTGTAAATGAGCCTAAGGAGACATCATTATGTGATATATGTGATAACTGTGATATAGGAAAACTGCGGTGTATATGTGATACATCCTGGATGAGATCTTAGAACAGAAAAAGAAGATCAGGGAAAAACTAAGAAAATCTGAACTATAGACGTTCATTAATAATAAAGTATCAATATTGATTCATTAGTTGCAACATATGTATCATACTAATATATTAACAATGGGGAAAACTGGATGAGAGAGATAAGAGATTATCTGTAATATCTTTGCAACTTAATCTAAAAATATTATACAACAAAACTTTTACCATAAATCAATCCCAGGAGCCCCACAATGGATATATTGACATTATGCCATAAACTGGGGTGTGTTATAAAAGTGTAGCTAGAATCTTTGAGAATTGTGAGAAAAGCACAATGACTGGAAAAGGGTCAGTATAGCAGTAGCCAAGCCTGAAACAGGCGGAAAGGGAAACTATGGTTATTTTATATTGGTTGACTTGAACATTTCTAAAAATCACTAAATGAATCAAATAATCAAATAACCAAATTGCAAAATAAGTCATCTGATAGTATACAGATTTGCCAATAATATGAAATTAAGTTCCCGCAATAGTGGAACATCTGCCCTGAGGCTGATGGTGCTGGAAGAAATAAAATATTCTAAACAAATTATATAAATATAGCATCGGTCAGTGTCACCTGGAAGTTGTTTCATGGACAAAAAGCCCTGTGAGATATGCTGGGAGAAAAGAATTCCACTGAAAAGTAAGTTTAAGAAACATTCCACTGCTGTAATTATCTGGTTAATATAGTACAGATTTTAGAGGTTTTCTGGTATTGAATTATATTTAATGTACTTTAATATTTTCCCAGTCTATTTGATCACAAAACCTTTTCCCTTTTAGCATTAGTTAACATCAATAGGAGAAATTTTGATAATGCAGAACTAAAAACATCAACCTTCATCAGGAGAGTACATGTGATCTGAGGCTGGACAATTAAAGTAGTTCACCATGTTTTGATAGAACTAGGTAGGCATTTCAAGTATCTTTCAAAGCTTAAGTATATGGACTGGAATTATTTTTAACCTTTATCAATGACCTCGGTGATGATCTACAGCATTGGCCAACAGAACTTTCTGTGATGATGAAAATGTTCTATACCTACACTGTCCAATATAACAGCCACTGAGCATTTGAGATGTGGCTAGTATGACAGAGGAACTACATGTTTAATTTTAATTAATTTAAATTTAAATAGCCACACAAGGCTAGTGGCTACTGTGTAGGACAAAGCAATATCTAGAATATATTACATGGCATGATAACAAGACAGATGGAGTTTCTAACTTAGAAAACACGTGCAAAACAAAAATAGAGAGTGGCAAATTAGAGAAATGTTTTATTGCAACTAAGATGAAATTTAAGAGGGGTTTGAATAATAATTCCACGTATTTAGGTGTAGAAATTCTGTTTAGGTACAGGAAAATGATCAGAAATGATCACAAGTTACTTGTAAGCATTAAAGTGCTTCCATTAAAATAAAATATGTCCACACTGCTGGAGTGGTTTAATAGGAATATGGCATGAAAGGTCCCATTAGTGGCTCTAACTGACGTAGTAGAAAGAAAAACTGGGAATCTGAAGACCTGCTCCAGCTCAGTTTGGCACAGACAGGTGATATAACCACTCTGAGACCTTAATTTCCTCATGTGCAAAATGACTGAGTTAGACCAGATGATTTGTAAGATGCCTAACAATAATTTACCTTTAAGAAAGAAGTATATAAATAATTGTATAACTAATACTGCAATTCACAAACCAATTCTGGCAACCAAAATTATGAGATTTATTTGCCCGAAAAATTAGAAGAATGTTTAACCTTGTGGTTGCTCAGACTGAAAAAGACTAGGGCACGGTTTTTCTTACTCTTATTATTCATGTATGTGGGCTTAGCAAGAACTTCGGCAACGGGAACTCAGAGAGCTGGAGTGGGTAAGCCTGGTGTCAAAGATCCTACCCTAAGCCCCACATTCACAAAAGCCAATAGCCAAATCATCGTCCAAGGGACTGAACTTGCGCCTGATCGGGGCTCCTAATCCTACTAGATTTGGGTGTCCTTGACTCACAGACTGGAATTGTCACAGGCCCAAAAGTCTTTAAAATCCAGTGATAGGGAAGTACAAGGCCACGGAAATGTTTTTGGAAGCATTACAATATTTTATAGAGAAAACAGTTGTTAATAGTCATTATTTAATTTCTGAAGAGAGCATAAAAGAAGAATGAGGTTTAGACTGAAGCACAGGGGTTTCACTTAAAAAAAAAAAAAATGACTTCCTAGATGGTAAGGAGCAGAATATATAATCAAGGAGGTTGTAGAATCTCTAATCCCAGAGATTTTTACAGAATTCAAGATAGAGAGAAGGGCCTCCCTAAGGAAGCCATGGAGAAAAAATAAGCCCTTGAGCCTCCTTCAAATTCTGTGTAGTCTATTTTTAAAAACAATCCATCTTTAAAACAAAAGGATAAGATGCAAAAGAAAATCACTAATGTTTAACTGAAAAATAGTCTAACAATTTTTATGTAGGTCATATTTTGCTCTGAGAATTTTCTTAATGATACCAATTTCGGAGTCTTCATTTAGGGATCTTACAAACAGCAGGCATTACAAAAAGCCAGCATTATTTGTGCCTTTATTACAAGGTTGAAATTGTGATTAATGCAGGAAAATAAGTAGAAACTTACATCCTGAATGCTCAAGGCTAAATATGCTCCTGCTCACCTTCCTTGCACTGAAAGCACATCTATTAAAGCAGGTCCTGAATGTAAGGGTCTTCTAGGGGTAGGGATGGGAGGCTGAGACTGGGGCGGGGTGTGGGGGAAAAAGAGAGAGAGAGAGAGAGCAGGTGTGTAAGCATGCCTGGGACCTGACGATATTTGGAGAACCTCTGGATCCAGCCACTCTTAAAGTCCTTTGATTTATCAGTTGTATGAGTCAATGCATTCTTTTTCCTTCAATTAAGTCTGTGACTTTCAACTGAAAGAATCTTAAGTAGAACCAGTGTCGGAAAGACCGAGGGGAGAATACCAGAGAAGATGGAACAGGGAACTGTGGACTGTGTGGTAGGGCAAATACACGAGTTGTACCTTTGGTGTGGTCAGGAGTTAGATACAACCAGGAGGCCCTTTCATGTCTAAAGGAGTTAGAGAAACATTTAGGCAAATACGAAAAGAAATGAAAAAATTACCTTAGAAAAAAAATAATCAGTTTTAACCTGCTGAACAATGTATAGCCAGTCATGCTCCGCCATTAAAATGTGGAATTTTTTTCTCTACTTTCTTCTAAATGTAATACCTGACATGAAATGTTCAGGTGGATGAGAATCCTACTGTCCTATCTGAAGAGATATTCTACTATGAAAATAATTTTCGGCCGGGTGCGGTGGCTCATGCTTGTAATCTCAGCACTTCAGGAGGCTGAGGTTGGCGGATCACGAGGTCAGGAGTTCGAGACCAGCCTGGCTAACATAGTGAAACCCCGCCTCTATTAAAAATACAAAAAATTAGCTGGGTGTGGTGGCGCGTGCCTGTAATCCCAGCTACTCAGGAGGCTGAGGCAGGAGAATTGCTTGAACCCGGGAGGCAGAGCTTGCAGTGAGCGGAGATCGTACCACTGCATGAATCCATCTCAAAAAAAAGAAAAAAAGAAAGAAAATAATTTTCTGCAAACTTTTTCCACCCTATCACAATAATAGCTTCTTAAGCTTAATAAAACATGGCCTTTACCATACCAAATAGTTAACAGAACGTGGAACAAGAAATAAACTGAACATCTTCTTATCTTGATTTCTTCCCACGCTGCTGAGCATTTTCCTCAAGTTCTCTAGTCTCCAGACTTGGAAACACTTTTGTTGCAGTAATCATTTGGTTCACTTTTCAAAAAAAAAAAAAATATTAAAAAGCTGTACCTTTGTTCCCCTTCTAGAGTCACACTGACATAGCGCAATCAAAGTAAGCCATTATCAGAGAATCCCCTGCTTTGTTCAAATTATAAACATCAATGGGCATCTCTCCTGGGAATTCAAAGAGCACGTAAGTGGGGGTGAGCCAGGCTTGCTGTTAACAGGATAAACCAGGCTTGCTTGATGCTTTGTTTTAGCAAAGACACCGCAAGTAGTGATTATAGTTCACTTGGGTTTTGCACTGATCCTCAAAATGCTGACAGTTACTTAAATCACTCACTGGGTGGAATAATCACCCTGGAAGGAACTGAAAGGGTACAACTTATGTTATAAAATGGAACTGAGAACATGAGGCAAAGGATTAACAGGCGTGGTAGATGAGATCTTTGTCAGAATAACAGAGATGATTATAGGCACGAATTAGACATCAACTTTATGGGGTACTTTCAGTGACATGAACACAACAGCTAAACTGTGCAATTACAAAGTTAAGCGTAACTCAGAATGCATCTTTCTCCTTTTGAAAACAGTTGATGCCAGGTTAGTCTGTGTGAATCACTCAGTGGCTTGCTACAGAGTTTATGTACTATCTTGCTTTGTGAAGCCCTTTTAGAATGGGCAGAATAGAAATCTAGAATGCTGTGTCATTAGAAACAAGAGACTGTAGCATTAAATATTAGATGCTAATGACATACTAAATGACAGCACTCCTTCCAAACATTACTAAATAAACTACCTAAGCAGCTCTGTATTTCCAAGTCAAAGAAAACCAGGAAAAGAGGCAAGTGGCACCTTTTTTTAGAGCTGTTCATTTTGCAACTAGCAAAGAAAAATTAGTTCTTTCTGACTTTTTCTAGAGGGGAGAAGGGAGCAGAGTAGGTTTGGCAGTTAAAATGGATAATTTAAACTGCTGCTTGTAATAGAACTGCCTGATACTATGGGATTATAAACTTAAAGGGGCCTTTAAGGATACATCCGTATGTAGAATCTGGTCAAAAGTAATACTGTGCCCAAGCTATCCTTAATTGGTAGACACATTTTCTATTCTTATAGATTTCTGAGAATAAACTTGTATAATTTTGTCATCAGATAAAAAGCAGTCTTTTAGAGTTGGGCATGGTGATGATGCATGCTTGTAGTCCCAGCTACTTGGGAGGCTGAGATAGGAGGATCACCTAAGGCCAGAAGTTCAAGACTAGCCTGGGTAATACAGCAAGACTGTCTCAAAAATAAGTAGTATTTTCAATAAAAGACATAAGAATAAAAGTATAAATACACAGTAATATTTTAAGAAGATTTCTAGTGCAGATTCTATGATTTCCCTCCAAAGCCCAAAGATTCAGTGCCTTCTTCCCACCCTGCATTGGCCCCTGGGATAGGCAGAGAATCAGCATGAGGCCATACAAGCAGTGAGCACTTAAGGGGCTCCTTAGACTCTGAGAGGATAAGGGAATAATTCACCCTGTGAATTTAATCCACACCTTTCCATCTCTAGGCTGGAAACAAGGCTAATCAAGTAATAATACCTTCTCAAATGATGGCGATTAAAAAAAACTCACTCTGCTGTGCACAGTGCAAATAATGTTCTCTTTCTAATAATTGTCTAATAGCCCTAATATTAAATTCAGAAGTGATTTTGCTTCCTTCTCCTTCTTGTTGTTTTTTGCTTTTTCTATCCTGTTTCTATCTCTCCATTCATGCATCTAAATCTGCCTTTTGGGCTGGACGTGGTGGGATTACATACTTGTAATCCCAGCACTTTGGGAGGCCAAGGCAGGTGGATCTCTTGAGCCCAGGAGTTTGAGACCAGCCTGGCCAACATGGCGAAACCCCATCTCTACTAAAAACACAAAAGCCAGGTGTGGTGGTGCACACTTGTAATCCCAGCTACTCAGGAGGCTGAAGTATGAGAATCGCTTGAACCCAGAAGGCAGATGTTGCTGTGAGCTGAGATTGTGCCACTGCACTCCAGCCTGGGTGACAGAGTGAGACTGTCTCAATAAATAAATAATAAATCTGCCTTTTCCTTTATGTCTTCTTCATATCATGTTTTCTTTGTCTCTATTTTAATTGTGTTATACATACTCCTGAAGTAATGCTTTGAGTACAATTGTATAGCTATTAAAGTTTATGTGCCCTAAAGTTTTCAAATCATTTTTTTTCAAATCATTTTTCTCTAAGTCATTGGTCCTTGACAGAAAAAGAGGTTCCCCCTAATTTCATGTTCTGTTCCCTAATTTCCTTGAAATCTGTAATTGCTATCTCTTAGCCATCTTTTTTTCCAGAATAATTGTTGTCTTCATTGACTCTATTTTCTAGCACCTTAATCACTTCTATGACTCCAATAAAAAAATTAGCTTTATGCCAAGTAAAATGAGAATGTTAGCCGTGCGCACAGCCCTGAGCTCTGAGACAGTTTCTGCCCTTGAGAAGTTGCTGTAAGGAGGAAAAAAGGTATTCCTTTCTGTTCTTGAGACATAGTGGCTCAATCCTAGATGAACTGATGTTTCTAAGGCTATGTTAATATCAAGCTATGTTAACATGGGCCTTTCCTGGCTTCCCACATTCCACACAGGGAAACCAAGATTAGTTCCTCTCCCAGAATCACAAAGTACGAGAAGCGCAACACAAGCAGAATTCTAACCAGGATCTTCTGACAACTTGAGACGCGCCCCGACATGGTGACCAGTTTATACTCTCATCTTTCAATGAACGCATTCAGTCTATTCCTCAACTGTCCCCACAACAGCTTCCTACTAGATACTTACTCTGGGATGTAGAAAGATTGGAGAAAGCTGACTTTGTTCGACTTGCCAACCATTCCAGGCTTTCATGCATGTTGGCCAAGGCTTTGAGGTCACTGACGTCTCGAAGGATGTCTTGTGGAGGGATTAATTTATCACCCAGGTTTCCAATAAGAACTTCAGACTCCTTGCCAAAAGCTGCCCTGAAAAGCAAATTGGAAACACACTTCATATATACAGCATGGAAAAGGTGGGACCGGGCAACACTGTTTCAGGCACACCTAGCACAAGGACTGACATGATCACTAGTTTACAGCGTGCTCTTTTCCCTAGGTTTCACTTTGTGAGACAACTGTCACATGCCGGCTTAGCATGATTCTGGTAGGGGAAAAAGTTCTTAGAAGAAGAAATAAGTGACTCCAATGATTGTGCCTTCAACAGGGAGGAGCATGGGCCTGATTTATACAGTGATGGTTCCTGGGGATGGCGTCTATACTGCTCTCCTGTAGGTGTTTTCCTTGCCTCTTCTCATGCTACACAGGTTGACAAACAGCTTAGGGTGTTAAATATGTACATGGTTTAAAGTTTATTGTAGTGAAAATAAAACCACCAAGTTTATCTGACACCTAGAAAATATTGAATAATATTCAAAGGCAAAGACCCTACTCTTTAAAAGATTAAGTTCCAACTGAGATGGATGACAGGCTTCATTTATTCATTTACTAAGTTGTTCTAAAAAGGATCCAACACACATAAAGTATAACTATTAAGGCATTTAACATTTGGAAAGAAAAGCCAATTAAAAAACATCAATGCTGGGATCCTTTTACTGACTGGAAAAATATAATCGAGTGGGTTGCACGCAGAGCCCGATGTCTTCAAAACATTTTGCAGGGTCAGGGAGGGGTTGAAAAATCAAGTTATAGGGGTTACAAAGGATGAAGCTGGAAGGGGCCTGAGATCACAGAGCTCAGCCACTGCGGAGATGAAGAACTGAAGGCTCCGACAGTTAACTGTTCTGCCTACATGACACATGAGTGGCAAAGCTGGGACTCAGGCTGCCTAATTTCCACAGCTCTCTTTCCTTTTAAAAATGAAAAGGGCTAAAATTAGACAAGATGACTGGGGCTGGGCGCAGTGGCTCATGTCTGTAATCTTAGCACCTTGGGAGGCCAAGGCAGGCAGATTACCAGAGCTCAAGAGTTCGAGACCAGCCTGGGCAACAACAGTGAAACCCTGTTTCCACTAAAATGCAAAACATTAGCCAGGTGTGCCAGCGTGCACCTGTAATCCCAGCTACTCGGGAGGCGGAGGCAGGAAAATCGCTTGAACCCAGGAGGCAGAGGTTGCAGTGAGCTGAGATCGTGCCACTGCACTTCAGCCTGAGCAACAGAGCATGAGACTCGTCTCCCCCAGAAAAAAAACAAAAAACAAACAAAAAAAAACAACTGAGACTGTTAGGGAAAAAAATCAAGAAAGTTACACACAGGTGGGTAAGCAAAGCTGATGCTGGAGGAGGTTGAAATGGGCACCTGGAGAGTTTTCTGTAAGACCCAAGGCTTTTAAAATCTAACACACCTTAAGTGAGAAGAAGCAAGGGCTTAATTTAACTAGAACAAGTCACATTAAGTTTCGAGCATGCAGTGATTAATAAAAATTGTTGACACATAGTCAGAATGATGCTTAATTGACACACAGGCGTTTAGCGCCCAGCACTACAGCAGATGCCCAATGTTGAAAGAAACAACTGCTGTGAATCAAATGGTTATCTAAAACGTTTATGCTACCAAGAAGTGAGACACGACTAGCCTCCTTATTTTAGCCAGGGTTATCTTTTCTAAAGGAAACGCCACAGTTGATGTTGAGGCAATGAAGAGCAGGGAACCCAGCACATGGAATGTGGGTGTGCACCAATCTGATCTAAGGAGTGTGGAAAAGGTCTTGGAGTGGGGCCCTGAATTCAGCATTTCTAACTGATTTCCAGGTGATGCCCAGGCTGCCTGTCTGAAAAGTGTTTTCCTTGAGTGGCAAGGGTGGGACACAGACTTCAAAGCGAGATAAACCCAGGTTTGAATACTGAATCTGCCACTTGCTTGCTGTGTGACACTCCTTAACTCCAAGCATTATTATCCAGGGGTAAAAGAACTGACCTGATATGAAGTAATGTGAGGATTAAATGTGACTTTTAAAGCTTTTCATTGGGAAAATTTCAATAATTATAAAAGTAGAAAGAAGAGTATAACAACCCCCCCATGTAACTGTCTTCCAGCTTCAACTATTAGCAACTCATGGAAGTCTTATTCCATTTATCCTTATTTACGCCTCCCCATCACCACTTTAGAAAATTTTAAAGCAAATCATTCAGCTGATGCTTTTATGTGCATAACACAGTGCAAACAGTTTTTACCTGGTAAAAACTACTATTGTTATTATTATTCTCAGGTCTGTTGAGATGGCTAGTTTATTTAGCGGGATGATGAATGAATTTAAGTAGATGACAGTGAGCAGGAGGAAATATGTTACATATCAAGGGTGAGTTTTACAAATACCAACCACAGCGTCTTACAGTTCTGACTTTCATCAGAATTTTCAAGATGTTATTTATTGCCATTAGCTGCCCACCCAGTATCCATTATCCCATGTGTTCTTGGTAAAAGTACCCTGATGTTGTTGGGGTCAGCAATGTGGCCAACTTAAGGTGAAACAAAACAAAAAACCCCAGTAAATTTTTCTGCCCTTCTTGCAGATGCGGTGGCCAGTGAGATGTAAACTGAAGTCAGCTGATGGGCTTCAAGGAAGCTCTCTTAAGCAATCTTAGTTAGCAGAGACCTCTTTTGCCTTCTCTCTTTATGGAATGAAGCCATGGCAACTGGGGCTGCAGCAGCTCTTCTCAAACATCAGGGGACCTTGAGTATGGATGCCAGCGCTGAGCTTAATGGAGCCCAAAGACAGTGGGGCAATGGCGCACTGATGCCCTCCTGGAGCACCAGTGCAGTCCCAGACAATAAAAATGCTTTTGAGCTCCATGTCACAGCAGAGAAAAATGAAACCCTACTTGTTTAAGCCACTGCTATTTCAAGTTTCTGTTAGTAGCTGCTAAATGCAATTTCTAGCTGACTCATTTATCTAATTAGCATACGAGATGTCATCCCAAGGAAGCTTTCTCTGAATTTGGATAGCTCTAAAATCCACTTATAGGAAAAGCAAAACAATGTCTCCTCTGTGATTCGAGCCCGGAAGACATTTATAGTATTTCCCTTGGCTGTCACTCAGTCAGGTTGTAAATATTTAGTTTTCTTAATCTGCCCTTATATATCAACTCTTCGAGCCCCTTAATCATCTGTGATAGATATAATACAAAAAATGCCTCTGAGCTCGGTGGTGAAAAAGCAACGGGGGGGGCAAATGGCTTTGAAAAGCAGGCTTGGAGCTATTTTTATGCATATTAGGTGTAGCCCTAGGTGGAATGTGACAATCAAGACAAATGTATTTATGTAAGAAGTCTAATCTGCTTGAGTGGGGATCTTGGGCCCTGGGCATGTTTGCCATGTGCTGCCAGGGCTTGATGCCTATCCCATTTCCCTCTGGCTCACTGAGATTTGCTTAACCTCCTCAGAGAGAAGAGCAATAGACTGAGAAAAATACAAACTGCCTCATGTTGAATACATAGCAGACATCTCATTTGACAGGAATCCATAATCACCCCCTAACAACCTGAAAAGAGCACAGAAACCATGACACAGAGAATAAGTGATTGACAGCTATAACCATTTCACACAAAAAATCATTCCTTTGAGGATTTGTGTGTGTCAAAGAGCTTGGTGGAAGATTTTTATGTGTTAGAATAACCTTAAAGGGATGGCTTTAGCTGTCCGACTACAGATTTTTTTTCCAAACCCTCTGATTTATTAAATTATCATCTATCTATACTATGGAAAACCATGAATTCATTAGGAATTATGTATACAAAAAACTTGATAACATGGAAAACTGGTATAGCTTACTTTTCATTATGATATGCAGTTGTGTAAAATAAATTTATACAACTGTAGGTACTGTATGATATTAAGAAAATAAACAAATACATGAACCGAAAAAAGGCTGGATGTCTATATGCCAAAATGTTAACTGCAGAAACATATCATGCTTTTCTATACTATCCATATGTTCTCCAGAAAAACAAGTTCACGCTTTAGTGAAGAGAAAAATGGAACATCTCACCACATATGAGAGAACTTTCAAATGGGCACGTCAGGCAGGAATCCCAGCACATAAAACTGGAGGACACGGGTATTAGTTACTTGTGCCAAGGTGGGAGGCAGTGGGCCCACTGGCCTGAAGCTGGTCTGGACTGGTGGCTCCAGGCTTGCGGAAGACACAGTCACTTGTCCCCTGCAGAAGACCTCAGAGCCAGAATGGCTGCTGCCTGGCAACTGGACAGTATTATTTCCGCTTTACGTACCCTTCATCTTCTGCTTATTATGATAACACATTATTTAATGAAGACACTATGTATTTTTGAGTGAAAGCGGCAGCAAATTAACATTGTCTTCAGAAGGTGAAGTAA
This sequence comes from Piliocolobus tephrosceles, assembly GCF_002776525.5. Taxonomy (NCBI): domain Eukaryota; kingdom Metazoa; phylum Chordata; class Mammalia; order Primates; family Cercopithecidae; genus Piliocolobus; species Piliocolobus tephrosceles. Next base: position 123,126,306 of record NC_045441.1, on the reverse strand, counting down.
CAGAAACTCAGAGGCAACAGGCACTTAGCAATTGCTCAAAATGATGCGACACAGCAGGAGCGGCAATCAGAACTCAAAACATGAGTGTTTGGGTACTGGATCCCATCTCAGGACTTGCCTTCCAAATCCGTTGGCCAACAGGCTCACATAGAAGCCTATGAAACTAAAGAAGAATGTTAAACCTGTTAAGTTTAATTTTTACCACACAATTATTTATAATCTTTAAAGAGCTCTGACAAGAATTCATTTAAGATAATTTTGCCAGGAGTGTTAAACCCATTTAACTTAATTTTACCACACAATTACAATCTTTAAAAAGGTCTATCTGACAAGAATTCATTTAAGGAAATTTTGCCAAAGATGCTCAAAATTGTCTCCATTTAGTCTTTAAAGAATTCTGTCATCTACTGAAAGGAAAGCGAAAAAGGAAAAAAAAAAAATCTGCGCTTTCAGCAGACCTGATGCAATTATGAACAAAACATCACAAATGGTTTCAGGGATTGGTCTGCAGACCTGTGCTGTACCTGATCACATTTACACACACACACACACACACACACACACACACACACACACACACACAC